>NC_082393.1:6444729-6502229 GCF_031168955.1 Gadus macrocephalus
TACTGGTTTAGCAAGACATGCCCTAAATGCTGTTTAACATCTTCAAGTAATTAATGCTATTCAGCATGCCGCCTCTCTTCATAGGATATCTACCTCCTCCACATGGTCATGTCACAGACACCCTGCTGGCCTTTGACCTCCACAAGGCTGTCAACGACCTCTCACCTTCCACATCTTCGCTCGTTGTTGAGGCGGGATCCCCTCCTCCTCGATCAGGTTCTTCTCCATCTCGATGTCGGATCCAGAGTCCAAGGCCTCGGCCAGATCCTGGTCCCTAAAGCACCACACAAAGTCAACCCCATCTTGGTTATCCCACTTGGGGTCCGGAATGCAGGACATCATGAAGCCGAGCAAAGAATGTTAATCAGTTTTAGAACATAACACAGCTGGAGCCACCAGACAATTGTTACTAACAGTTTTAGAACAACACAAAGCTGGAGCAACCAGACAATCGTTACTAACAGTTTTAGAACAACACAAAGCTTGAGCAACCAGACAATCGTTACTAACAGCTTTAGAACAACACAAAGCTAGACAACCAGACCACTGTTAGTAACAGTTTTAGAATATCACAAAGCTGGAGCAACCAGACCAATGTTACGAACACTTCTAGAACATCACAAAGCTGTGGCTACCAGACCATTGTTACTAACAGTTTTAGAACCATACAAAGCTTGAGCAGACCCATTATTTTTATAGTTATAGACACATACAATGCGCTAGGAAACTATTCACTATCACACAAAAGCAACGTTATATCGCTCACTCAAGTTACACTAGCTATCAATTCCATTAGATATATATGAATGAAAACATATACATAAATATAAACTAAATACAAATCCTACGAAAACTTAATTCTCCAGGAATGTTACTCGTCCGGATAGAGTATCCAACATGTAAAATCTGTAGTAGATAGAAGTACAGGTTCCCCAGACTAAGACTAAATCTAGAAGATGGAGAGACTCCATGTACAACGGGTCTTACTGATAGTAGTATATTGACTGCTGATAAATAATGAATGTGTATTATTAATGACATGTAATTGTTAAAAAAAACTATTTGTATAGCACAAAAAATAGAAACAGACACAGCAGAAGGCGCCAACACACCGGGTATAAACCCACCATGTAACACACTGTTATACTAGGAGGATAAGTTAAAACATAGATGGGACGAGTTCCATCATGCAACACACTGTCTTACTAGGAGGATAAGTTAAAACATAGATGGGACGAGTTCCATCATGTAAGGCACTGTTTTATGAGGAGGATAACAAGTCATAGATGTGACTAAACTCATCATGCGGGTAACTTTATTCAGAGGTGAAACTGACACTTAATGTAACATGCTATCTTACTAGGAGGATACAATAAGTTACACAGCCAGTATACGGTATTGAAGGTACATAATAACCACATTTATCCCATGCCGATCAAACCCACAATGGAGACAGGAACTAAACTGCATCCACGGCCAAAAACACTATTATTATGATGTATTATTGCAAAACAATGAAGGAAAATGATCCAAGATAATTAGCAATTATGAGCTTATGTGGCTAGCTAGCGTTGTGATGTCTGACACGTCAACTCGTATCCACACACACATAAACATAGAGCGTCTCCTCACGGTGAACACGAACACATTCGTTGAGGTTGGACACGGCATGAGTGCGACCTGACTACACACATCATTTGAAGTTATTTCTGTTATCATTGTGCCTAAGCATCGACTCACCAAGTGGCGAGCAGAACTTCCTCCACGGCGTCCGCCATCGTTTTGTTGTGTTGACGCGCCACGTCACAGCACACGTGACAAGCAGACCCGGATGAGACGTAAAGTGTGTCACGTGATATAGCAGACGATGAGGCTAATTGGTTTAATCAGGGGAAGAAAACGAGTGGTTCTTTGACTATTCTTATTTCTGGACATGTCACTATCTTTCAGTTGTGCAAGTTTGCAACGTTTGCACTATTATCAGTTCCATTGTTAACCTTGCAATACATTTATTGTAGTTATCCGAGTTGTAAATTGGTTCAAAGATTAAGTCCCCTGTTAGATTCATTATAGGATATATGGTTAGTTTTTCAAGGCCATCAAGTGTTTCATAAATTGAAAGCTTGATATAAATCAAGAAAGTAAATTATTTATATAAATACTTTTTAATTAATACACTGCAAATGATACCATTCTAGAGAACTACAGAATAAATGACTGATTTTGTTTTCAAGTAATTATAACTTTATTAGGATTCATGTTCTTTTACTTTGGTCGTGGTACATCTCAAAGAATAGTGTAAGTTTTCCCAGAACATCGTCAAAATTACTGAAATCTGCAGATGCACATAATTGTCAAAGGCTCACATCCATGTTAAAGATTACTCTATGGTTCCTCTAATATTCTGAAGGTTCTTTCACTGACAGCGGCTAAACGTGTGTTCAGAATGGAATGTAGGTTTAATTAGTTGGTGACAGAAGAACTTTCAAATATCATCTTCCATAAGTGCTGGCCAGATTGTTGTTGGGTATTCTATAATTACAAACCAAAGCACTGATCAGTTACTTAGATACAATCATAACAGAAAGTCTAACACTTTGTAATTTGTTCAATATGACTTTATCGTTATTAACAGGTCTGAATTAAGCCTACCAGCAATAAACCATAGGATGTAAAAATGTATTGTTAATATTCGTTTGTGTGTATGTGTGTCTTTGCCGTCTTAAAAGACCAGTCTGCAGAATAATCAGAAAAAATTAAATAACAAAATATTAAATTGGCTACAGAATCCTGTAGGGATTGGGAAAAAAAATATGTCCCAGTTTGACTGCGGGTATTGAACGGAGACGAGCCCAACTAAACCCAGTTGCCATGACGACTAGTCCAGAATCCTTATGTTGAGGTTTCAAAACATCAGGGCAAGCATTGCATCCACATCACATGCTGTACAAGGCATAGAAAACAAAACTAGGCAATCCCCCAAAAAACAAAGTAAAAATACAAAAAACATAACACTTAAAGGACCCATTAACATGTTGAAGCTCATGGCTAAACCGTGCGCACTGCCAACAAGTGATTCATTCCAGTATTTACTATAACAAAACAAAAAATCACTCCCATCACACATTGGACTATAGGTCTTTAACTTGCATTCTCTGCTTCGTCATGTTTGAACGTAGGATGAAGCCGGACAACATACACATTAGAAAGCAAAGGTTAGAGAAATTAAACAATTCGGCAAGCCAAATTAAATTAGACAATGCTTTCATAGTATTTTAGGAATAATACTTGTCAAATTGAGGGAGCATGATTCCAATTTAGTTTTGGATTCTACTTTTGGATTGAAAGCAGATCATAAGCACTGGACAGGCCCTTGTGACGGATATACACTGCATGACAGGATAGAGATCATCGGTACGAGAAGATAGAGACTATATGAATGACAGGATAGAGATAATCTGAATGTCGAGAAAGAGAATGTGAATGACAGCATGGAGACAATAAGAATGGCAGGACAGATATAATCTGAATGTCGGAACAAATAATCTAAATGAAAGGGAGGTAATCTGAATGTCAGAACAAAGACCATTTGAATGACAGAATAGAGTTCCCCAGAATGACAGATAATTCCTGGGTTTAGAGATGGACATCAGGGTGCTGCAAGTCTAATTTAAGTCCCAGCTGAAGGCTGGTTAGGTTGAAACAATCTCTAAACCAGGTCTCAGGCAGGGGAGCCCAGGGTCACAAGGGAACCAACCGGCACCAAAAACCTCTCAGATTGGATGTAAACACAAGCGGTTCCTAACCCAGAACTGTTTCCATCGTCAACACACTAAAACGTCAACGGTCGCATTTGAATTCATAAACAAAAACCAGGCTCAGCTGCGGGAGGATTGTGATTGACGGTGGACGTGTGTAACCACGGTTACAGCGTGGGCGGCTTGAGACCGTACTTCCTGGCGACTTCGGTCTGGGCGTAGGCGGCGTCACACAGGGAGTACAGGTGGGCCATCTCCATCTCAGACTTGGCCAGGTTGATGGCCTTGTTGAACATGTCTATTGCCTTGTCCAGGTTACCCCTGAGGATGGAGGAGGACCATACATGCATGTTAGTTCGACATGGCTCAAATCACTTCAGTTGAAGTCCCTTAAGATAGAGTCTGCTCCAAGTCAGGGTCAAATCTACTCGACTAATTGAATGAAGTTCATGGTCTTTTTAGCATCTATTAAGAATATCTTCAAATATAGATATTTAATACTTGTATTACTCGTTACTTATTTCTATACCTTCTATTGTGCAATGCAAATCTTCTCAGTCTTAAATGTATATTGTAGTCAACAGCATATCATTTAAAAAAAGATCATACATTTTAGGCAGAAAGATTTTTATATTTCAAGCTCCTTGTTATACACTTTTTGGCAAAGTGTTTTTTCTGTTCATTTAACCTCTGGAGAATGAAGTACGGACAGTTGCATGGAGTACACATTCCTTCACTTTAAATACATCTGAACCTTCTCTCCCAATCCTAATAGGTATGAAATCAGGATCTCAGGACAAGCCATTTAATTGGAGAGGTAAGCAGGAAGTAGAGGGGAGCATTGAGGCGTGTTCTGACCTTTGGACCTCAATGGTCCCCATGGTCTCGTAGGCAAAGTCACACTTGTTGTCGATCTCGATGGCCTTGCTGATGAGCTCCAGGCCAAGGTCCACATCCTGTTTCCACTGGAGCTGCAGCAGCCTGAGGTGACAAGGACACAACAGTGGTTAAATTACACGTAATAGCAGAATGATATCAGTTGATAGCAATAAACTGAAGATGTGCAGTTTTGATGAATAATTAATGAACAATGTATTTTTGTTGCATGCATTATTTGTCATTTTCAGCAGTAAATAATTAGATGATTTTTAGTTTTGTAGATCGATTTTGTAATAACTTATTCATGCGTTTTGTTTTTCGGCGCATTAGCTGAAAGTGATCTGCTCACCCCTTGTGGACGTATGTCGTGGCGTTGTCTGGCTCCAGCTCAATGCACTTATCATACATCTCATCTGCTTTTCCAAACTGCTGCTGGTCAGTGAGGGCCTGCAGAGAAAACAGAGGACACCAATTCAATTAAACGTAATGTATGGGAGTATATTCGTCATTCAATTAAAAAGTAATATCCTCAGAGACGGACACACACAAACACAGAGAGAGTGACAGAGACGGAGACCGAGAGAGACCGAGAGAGACCGAGAGAGACCGAGAGAGACCGAGAGAGACCGAGAGAGACCGAGAGAGTGGACAGGCATCAGTGATCCTCCAGGTTCTACAGTACAGTATACAGTATGCTGAGTGTGGAACGGCGTCGCGGCATTACCTGAGCATAGAGGGCGTAACCCTCGGCACACTTGGGGAAGCGCCGGATGACGTCCTCGAAGCAGTCCATGGCGGTCTGCATCTGGTAGGGGTTGTTCCCTGTGTACTGCTGCCGGTACTGAGAACACAACACCAACACACGCCGGCCAATCAGAGACAAGCCGATGCTGCGTCGGTCAACACAAACTGATCCGTTTCCATCTAGTCAAGCGACTTGGAAGTCCATAAAAGTCTTTGCTAAGACGTTTATTTTATCCAAAGCAGCTTTCAGTGTCAGATACATGTCCCTTAGGCACAAGTAGGGCTGGGCGATATATCGAATATATGCGATGTATCGCGAGATGTTCTCCAGGGGATGTATAAAATGCCCCTATCGCGAACATCGAATATAAATTGGCACGCAATGTTTCTTTTTGCCGCCGCCGGCATACTCGTTGTGCTTTCACGCGACGGGGCGACAAGAACTCATACAAAGTGAACGTAGAGACGCATATCTGCCAATCAGCGTTCAACAGCGTGGCCACTGAGTGACATGTGTAACGTAACAGCCAACCAGCGTTCAACCGTCAAACTCGGTGCAGTGCAGTCCGGGGTGAACTGCAGCACGGAGAAGAAAGTGATTGTTGCCGTTTGCGACTCCCGGAGCTCTATATATAATAATATATAATATAATAAATTGTTTATATAATATCACGGCCAAAAGCTCTGTGCGCCTCCTGATGGCCGTAGCGTGGGGAGCTCTCATAGGGATTGGGCTTCTCGGGGTTTGTTTAACGCACAGCGTTCCCTTCTCTCGCTATTTCCGGTGGCTCTCTAAACACACTCACTCCCCCCGCCCATTGCGAGTCCACGAGATTCTCATGGACGTGCGTGTGTGACGTAGTCTGGAAGGCGCGCTGCTGTAGGTGTGTGTACCTCCGACCGGTGAGTGAGAACAGCCAGAGAGAGAAAAAAGGATGGAAACTGAGGATTTGGTTTCGAAAAAGAATAGCACTGGATCCTTCGTCTGGCAGTGTATATATAATAATTATTATTCAAACTGTTAATAAATAATTAACGGTTTGAATAAATGCTGTGTTGGTAAATCTAACTTGCTGTGTTTTTACTTTTCTTATGTGCAAGTTCTAAATTGTTCCAATAGAAAGCACTGATGAGTTTAAACAATATGTTGTTTCATGTCATCTACATGCAGACTTATGTTTCAGTAATATTAGAATTATTACTGACGTAACATTATGCCAGACATGGTTGAATCGAGCATTTATGATGTGCTCTAGAGGAGATTCAAAATATATCGAGATATATATCGTGTATCGAGATATAGTAAAAAAAATATCGAGATATTCATTTTGGCCCATATCGCCCAGCCCTAGGCACAAGGATGGCTACAGTTTAGGCTGCGGCCATTTGGAATCGAACCCAGTAGCCTTTGGCTGAGAGCCGAACACCCACACCATAGCTTACATAGAAGAGCGTGTGGGGAAAGAGCATTGGAAAGTTATCCTGTTATATTGAATAATGTTTGAGGCACTGTGATTGTTGTTTTGTGTCACAGCAATTGGGAAAGTAAGTTGCAATCTTTTTGGAAAAAGTGTGAGGTTTTGACTTACGAGAGCGAAGCACTTCTGGGCCTGGGCAAGAGCAGAGTCTGGTCGCAGGAGGATGCACTCGTCGAAGTCTCCTACCGCCTCCTCCACCTGGTCCAGCAGGATCTTCAGCTACCGGCAAGAAGAAACACAAACAACTATGAGGAACTACGAACCCAAAAGCAAAAGCTCCACTACCATATATTCAGTTTAAAACAGTTGATAACACTGTACTCTTCTAAAAACACAAGACTTGATTAAAACCAAATTAGAAATATGTTTGGTTGACTTTAAACTGTCTGAATTTTTTACTAATCATTGATCCCCAAAAAAGTTACTGAATTAATCACCAAGCACTAATGAGAGAAAAGGTCATTAGAACCTTTTAATATAATTAAAATGTCAAGGATGAAAATAACATTTCTTGGCAATTGTAATTCTATTCATAGTGTGGAAGTTCATATTCCTCCACAAGGAGGCTACTGTGACAAACCAACCAGACAAGCCAGCACCCAAAACACCAATGACCCTCACCTGTCCCCTGTGGTGGTAGACGTCGGCGTTGTGACTGTCGATCTCGGCGGCCATGTTGAAGTCCTGCGTGGAGAGCATGGGCTGCTGCTGCTGCATGTACATGCTGCCGCGCTTGATCAGCGCGTTGGCCCGCAGCTACGCACGGAGGGAGGAACACCACATGAATCATCCCCAAGCCGCTGACCAACAAGAGACATGATGACAAGGATGTTCTATGGGTCCTTAAGTTATGGGACATAACCTTTATACATTAAACACAGTCGTTTTAATATAGCCAATTCACACCCCAAATGCTTTCAAGCATTCACATCCAATGGCCATAAATATCTGGAGGCAACAGGAGATATATCATTTCCTTAGGAAAATATAATAATTCCGTACCCATGTCTGTGTCGTCCTCCACCAACGCTCTCCGTTTACAACCACACAGAGGGAATCCCTATCGCCACTAGATCTCCCATGATCCTCCACTCTGTTCTGGCATCGTAAAACCACCACCTGACCTCAGAGGGGGGGGGTCGAGGGTTGGAGTTACCTTGACGTTGGCGTCCTGTGTGTTGATGACGCGGTCCAGGTCGGGCTGGGCGGCGTTGGCGTTCCCGATCAGCAGGTAGAAGGTGGCCCTCAGGATCAGTGCCTCCGTGGTGTAGCGGCCTGCCGAGTCGATCTCCTTGGTGCATTCGCTGATGATCTTGTCGTAGTTCTCCTCCTCCATGTACTGCTTGGCCTTCAGGTAGCCAGAGCTAAGGGCAGAGAGAACAAAGATGGACGGTAATGTGTGTTATTTTCAGTAGTCGTGAAGGTAGAAGAGTTTTTAGTTGTATAGTGATTATCCCATCTAGTCATCCAGCGATACATATCAAACCATCATGTCATCAGACACTTTTATCCAAAGGGACTTCACTGACGAAGTGAATTGAGTTGCAGGTCATAAATGAGCAGGTAGGCATGGGCATCTACCTCAAGAAGTCCCACAGACATACTGCGTGCGTTGGGGAACGATTACTTTTCGGCTACACTGTCCTGCCCCATTTTTGTTATGGGAATCGTTGGTGAACTAAGCCAACTGTGATGCTATACGGGTCACACAATGGAACTGCTTGGCTAAAGGTCAGATGCCAGTATTTTCTAATGTTGTTGAGCTTTAATAGAACGACAGTTGTGTTGAAGTTTACTAATAGAACACCCTGCCGCAATGCATCCATATATACTCCACTGCCTTGGTTCCTGAATGAAGAACTGATTTAAGAGACACATCAAAAAATATAATCGAGGAGTTTGTGATTACTCCAGCTGGCAAGCCCACGCAAACTGGAATGAATTATTCCTTCAGCTCAGTGAAGTATTACATCCAAACAGTACAGGTACGTGTATGAAATGAATGCAAACTTATGGCTTTCTGCTGTATCAACAGTACACGTTTTTTAACAGCAACTAATGTCTATTAAGCTATTAATATTCATTTTGGCCCACCTAGCTCTAGCTGACAGGTTTGAATTGAGCTTTCCCATGATAAAAAAGTATTGTGCTTATTAGGGCTGTAACGATACGCGTATCGAAACCGAAATCGCGACACTCAAAGCCACGAACCTGTCTCGCGGTGTGAGAAGGCAGAAGCGCGATAAGGCCTTTCTAACTCTCAAATTGTCAGATTGAAATTTGCTTATAATTTGTCTAAATAATAGTCTGCTGACACCGCCCCCTCTTATCGATGCCGTAAGTATGCGACGAGATGCCCTCTCTGTGATGAAAGCTATCCATGGCTACGGAGGATTGCATTTCTGCACAGCCGTCGAAGTCCTCATATGCGTTATGAACAACATTTATCAAGAGTGGGCCAAGCGCGAAAAAAATTGCCCGTATGTTCCCTGTCTCTACTGTTTTGTGTGATTTGACCGGCAGTTGGTCTGCTTATAGGTCGGAATGAAGCGGCCACCGATTATTGACCGGATGGGTACTTTATTCGAACAAACTTGTTCCCTTCCTCACTAGACACACGCGCTACCGCTCGCTCTCCTCGCTCATCCACTCACTCGCTGACGTCACTCACACACACACATACATACGCACACTGCCATTCTCGCTCAAACATACGCTACTCGTAACACTATGCCTCGTTATTGCGATGTTCATGTTACGTTCAAGTTTTTTCCCATCTATTGAAAGTTAGGCTATTAAACATGTTGCATTCTATACGGCCTGATTATGTCATTATTTAAGCTACATAGCCTAATAAGAAGCGCCAATAGGATATTTGACTAAACCACCAAACTAGTTGAGGGTTTTTGCCTACCTGCAAGCATCCTCCAACTGCAATCTTTGGTTATTTAATTATTAATTTAGCTACACTTTAATAGTATTCTTTCTGTTCAAATCTGTTCAGTGGTCCAAATTATATTTGTTATTAAATGTTACATTAAGTCAATTGTTATACAAGTGTTGTTGAAATAAAATGCTTTTTAAATTTAAAAAAATCATGGGATGTATCGAACCGTGGGTCAAAAATCGTGATACAAACCGAATCGTGAGTTGGTGTATCGTTACAGCCCTAGTGCTTATTCAATCGCTACAAATAAATGATAGAATGGAATAATAGTCATGTCATTGACAATACTGGAATACGACGTGAATACTGAAAAGAGCATTGCAACACAACACTCAGACTAGCTTAACATCATTGCAAATGCACAACAACATCCTACGGTGAAGCAGCCAGAAAACTGTACACTCGCACCACTTATGCCAGCCGCCATTACAAACTAGGGATGTGACTAACTCAAATTTTTCATGGTCGAATAATCAGTGGGTGATATGAACGAATCGATTATTCGATGTATGCATAATGTTAGCTCTCTGGCTCATAGCTGAGTGGACTAGAATACCTCCTGTTGCAAAGCCGTAGCTAAGGTCCGTCCTATATACTGGAAGAGTGAACAACGTTTCCGTTGCATAAGAACCTTGCGGAAAAAGTAATGATTGTTCCAGGTATTAGTCAAACCCTCAAGCGTTTCCAGGGAAACAATGGCTTGTGAAAAACTTTATATTTGAATGGGAAACAATTTTAGCGGTCCAAATGTTAAAAATCGATTTTGACCCTCGGGAACGGATAATCGAATATTCTGACCCATCCCTATTACAAACTGCACAGAAACGCAAGGCAAGACGTTGTCCCCACGGCCACCGAGCCATGCTCTCTGACCTTGCGGTGACCTCTGCGGCCTCGCCCTCCTTGTCCTTGTCCTCGTCCTTCTTCTCGCCCTTCTGCAGCGGCTGAGAGATTATGTCATCCGTGAAGGAGCTGAAGTAGGACTTGATGAACTGCGGCGACGGCATCAGTGGCTCACGGTTCTGCGGAAGACCACCAAAATATATTTTAAAACAATCCCTCTGTGTCGGGCTAATGTCTCTCTATATTAAATTCTCAGGTCTCCCTCCTTTGATTGTCTGTCTCCTCTACGTTATTGGTGCCGCTCGCTCCCTCTCCGATTGGCCGGTGTGGCTCCCTACCTTGTACTTGTCCTTGGCCTTCTCCTTGCCCAGGGACTTGAGCACCTTGTCGGCCAGCAGCATGCTCTGTTGGTTCTGGAAGGACTCCAGGATGCACACAGCTGTCACGTCTGGATGAAACGAAAACAAACACACCATGATCATCATCATCATCATCATCATGTCGAGGGCTACAACTAGTCAATCCACTCAATCCCTGGGAGATTTCAGTCCGGGATCAATTAGCATTATCTTAGCCTGAGTGGATTTCGAATCCCCTAAACCAGTGGTGAATCTGTGGGTGGTGGGGCCGTTCAGGGATCACAGCAGAGACCGAGTGGATCGTGTAAAGGCCACAATAAGCATTTTTATTCAGCATTTTGCCCAAAGCAAAAATCTATATGCCGGTTTGGTTAATTTGATCTTTCACAGGATGGCTTAAACACTCACCCTCCAGACACTCCTTCTTGTTGTCTAGTCTCTCCAGGGCCTTGGCGCGTCTGAACAGAGCCTTGACGTAGCGGGGGTTCATCTCCACCGCCTGGCAGCAGTCCTGCACCACCTCCGTCCACTTCATCTGAAATCATACAATCATACACGCATGGTTCATCTGAAATCATACACGCATGTTTAATCTGAAATACACACGCTTCCTCGAAAATCATTCACACATGATTTGTATGAAATCATACACATATTTAAACTCAACTGAAATCGAATAAAGCCTAAACAATAATTAAAAAAAGATTGTGCTTGGTTTCATGTAACTCTAGGCCATAGCTTAGCCATAGACCTTAGCTTACACCTTCGCTAAGCCAAAGCTAAGGTCTTAGGCTTCTTAAAAACTGGAGACTAGCATTGGTTGTGCCTTGTGTGGGTTAAAAACCCAGACTGAGAGTGAGTCTAAATAACACAAAGGTTACAATTAGCCACAACACATGTCTAGCCTTGGCTTGCTATCAGCCATTAATGCCTCTGCAACCGTTCTGGATGGGACAACAAGGAACATTAAGACTTCTTTCTATTTCAGGATTTCTAATATTAGTAATATTAGTTTTCTGATTATGTTAAATTATTTTCAGATGCAGAAAAAGGATCAAGTACCACACAATCCACAGCTTATGTTGGTAGGTTTGAGGCCACAGTGTGTGAGTCTGACCTGCTGTTCGTAGGCAGCCGCTCTGTTCTGGTAGAAGGTGGACAGGTCCGTTTTCTGCTCAGTTGGGCAGAGGGAGATGGCCTCTGTGTAGCAGTGGATGGCCAGGTCATACTTCCCCGCCTTGAAGTACTTGTTGCCCTTGTTCTTGGCTCCCTGGGCCCGGTCCAGGGGAGTCTAGAGGAGGAAGCGATGAGAAGAGTGTACTTACTTATCTGAGGATACAGAAAAACACATTCATGTTCTTTCCAACCATACCTTTTTTTCTGTCCGGATCTGACCAAAAAAGGGATATATTATCGGATCTAGAAACATTTTTAATGGACAAAGAATATTTTTGTAGACAAGCCGAAAGTAGGGATTGCTCAAGAAACATTGGGCCCAGCCAACTATAACATATTGACTGTAGGGAGAGGTGAAGAAAGACCAAATTCATTCGTTAGAGTTGGAATTCTTATCTCAAACAAGTTACAAATTACACCATTGGCAAGGTTTGTTAATCCAATAAGCCAAGGTTACTGTTTTACCAATCAGAACAGCTCTTTTGCAGGTTATAAAAGTGTAATAGAGAGAAAAGAAGTAGAAGTCACGTTTGATGATTTGGAGGTGAAATAACGTTTTTCTCTACCATAATGTTTTGAAAAAGTAAATAATATGGGTGAAAATAAGCTAACATTGTATCGGTCATTTGACTTTGGTTCCACTGGTTCCCTGTCTGTGAAGGGTTAATACTCTTAAGCCACCCATACGACCTGTATCATAATGCACAAATAAAATGAAACGTTTACAATTATTTTAGTATTAGTTTAGATAGACCCTTCTAGACGACACTTCAACGTGCCCCCAGGTAGCGCTCCCGACCGCGCCCCCTCCCCGCACACTGGACTCAATATCTAGCCAGCCGCGTTATCCAACTATCAACCAGCCTTGACCATACCTCGTTTCCATACAGACAGTGCCACCACGTTGTGTGGTATCATACTGTCGGTGCGCAATATAATTTATTTCCTGCGTGTGTCGTTGTGCGAGGCACTTCAGGAAATCTAAATTTCTAATGAAGCTTCGTAACCTAGCCACCGAGCTATCGACTAGTTTAGCTTTGGTGCTAGCTTACGAGGCTAGCTGACCGCAAATCACCGCATGCGCGTCTGACGCTGGCCGAGGAGTCGTCAGTCCAGCCCGGGTACGCTCCACGTCCTTGAGACGCGTGTTAACGGCAACCACGTTTTAGTCACCAAAAATTGTCATTCGTGCACAAGCATACACAACATTAGACACTAATACGTACAGTGTCACAGTACATAGACATGCAAGTTTCCCCCTGAAGCAAAGCCCTTCCTTTACCATGTTCTCCAGCTCCCGGTTGGCCCGTGCTTGGCCGTCTTGGCCCTGTACGGGGCTAGCGCTGCCTTCTGGAGTCTTTCGTTCACCATTTCCCTTCCCCTTTCGGTCCTTCTTCGATCGGTTTCTGTTCCAGAGGTAAACGGCCCCTACTCCGAGCACTATTGGGGTCCCGACTAGTAAGGCCAATTGCCAGCGCGGTAGGCCGGCTGCAGACTGTGGTTCCACCGGCTTGGATGCGGCCATGATCCACCGTGACAGCTCCGTGTGTAGCTCTGCTCTTCTTCTGGAGCTCTGCGAGGTCACGGCGAAGTCGGGCTGCTCTTCACGGGATACTGGCGACCACTAGCGGTCACGTCAGGTCCAGTTCTATCCTGATATTATAACGCGTATATACCTATACAAATATGTGATGTATTATGAACTATGAAAACATTAGGAAAATGTGCAATTTGATAAAATATGTATGCGCGTGTGTGTGTGTATAGCGTTGTCGTTATACACACAGTCAACTTACAGGCTTACTAGCATTTATATGCAAGTAAACATACATCCTTCAAACCAAGCATACTGTTTAGCGTACATAAAATAAGATGCTATATTTAGATCTAGATGTAACGGTTTTCGAACTGATACAAAATGTATTTGATGTTTATTTTCCATTTATTTATTTGCAGCTGAATATTGTTTTAAAATGATGTTATGAAATAAAGACATATTGACAATTTGTCATACTGAATTTAGCCACTAGATGTCATGTTCTTGACAGAAACTATTCGGTCAAGAACATAATCTAAATTCATTTGAGAGAGAAGTTATTTGAGCAACTACTTTATTACTTTATAAGTGGAAGTTGTGGTGGTCTGTCAGGGCAATAAATAACGGTTCAATAATTATGTTAAATCAAGGTGTTTCCATACTATAATGGCACAACATTTGTAAATGTAAAACAATATTTACATTGTGATTTATGTGTGAAGGTGGAGCTAAGCCAGGAGTTGTTTTATTATATTATGTTTATTTTATATCTCTTATTATCATGTCATATTAGATGTTGCTCATTGTTGCCACAGTATATAAATATACAGTTTATATTTTCAAACCAGAGAGTTTAAAATGTTAAGAGTTTTAAGATTCCAACATTATTTTCAGTTGAATAAATCCCAACCAGCCTCATTCAGCAAGCGACCATCTTCGTTCTAAACATTTGCTAGAAAGGGCAAGTTAACACAGAATTCAGCTTTATTTTCACAGGCCCATTGTAGGCCTGTGTATTCATTTATTGATTTCCAGTTATGGACTGTGGTTAGTGCTGTTCCCTCACAGCATGCAGTTGGTTTGAGGCTGTTGGCCTGTGTGTAGTTAGCACTGTTAGCAGTTAGATTGTTCTCCTCCATGTGTTTCCTCTGGTCTTTAAGACTTAATAGGATGAACTGCACAGAGAGTGCTGCTCCAGATATTTCCATACTTGATTCTGGCTGATGAAGCTACAAGTTTAATATCCTATTTGTTTAGCCGCTTTTAAACAAACAGGATCTGGTCCACTGTTTCTTAAAATGTATTCTCCTCCCTACATGGGTTGGTATTCATATCTATCATCAACACACTCTAATAAGATTATTGTATGGCTTTTGTCTCATGGAACATGCAGTCATTTGGCAGATGCGGTCATCCAAAGTGATTTATGTCCATGTCCTTGAGGAGCAGGTAGGGGTTGAGGCATTTTGCTCTAAGGTACACTTGGGGATCAAACCCAATACCCATCAGCTGGGAGTCAAACCACGGATAACACTACACTATCCTATTTTAGCTAGATTGTAAACACCCAATCATTCTGTTCTTTACAAAACGCATCATGACATACAAGACCGAAGCATGGCAGGCCATTTAAGGTTACGTAGATGTAATGATGAAATACAAACACAAAGCCTGTTACATCATGATACATAAGATGGAAAAAAATGGCAGTTTATTTTACAACAGCCGCAGCAACAACAACAACAACAACAACAGAATGTATGAGCAGGGGCCGTTTATTGTGAAGAGCAGCAGGGATGAATGGTTGAGTCACTGTAGTGACCCGTTTTTTCACAGGCCCCGGGCTCTTCGATGTCACTGTAGGGACGCCTGCACATAATTATTGACAGGTTTGATGCAGTCAGTGAGTGGAAAGTATGGGAAAATAAAAGCCAGCCACCAACAGGCCCTCGGCGCAGTAATGGAAAGATTAAAAGCTCCTCTTCCTACTCCTCCTCCTCCTCCTCCTCCTCCTCCTCCTCGCATCACCCCTCCGCCCACTCTATCTTTGTGTTCTCTGTCCCAGTCCATTTTTACACATCACTCGCTGAATAGATTATTGGCGGGGATTTACTTATTTGAGGCACACATCAAAACAAAGGCACTGCAGTGTATTTTCAGATGCACTGGGAGAGAGGGAGCAGGAGGTTATCGAGGGAGAAGAGAACTCATTCCCTCAAGTTACCCGCTGTCGTCTTTACAGTGGACTTCAGACTACAGAGCCTCAGACTCGCTGGGTCCAATCCATAACCGAATCAGCAACACACGCTTCTTCCCACACACACACACACACACACACACTCACACCTCCATCGCTTGGGCGCTCCAAACAGTCCATAGTGACCATGTCTCTGAGGCTGCTGCCTGCCTTCGCCATGGACAATGACGACGACGACGACGGGAACTTCACCAACTGGATGAGCAGCTACTGGGGCCACGGATCGGAGGGCCACGCCGCCAGGGAGAACAAGAGGAGCTTCAGGAAGACCTCCAGGTCCCAGACAGACCGGCGGGCCTCTCTACCCTGCGTGGTAACGGCACGCTCAATAACTTTGTTATTAACTGTCAAGTTTAACTATCTGACCAACTGACTAACTAACTGAATAACTAACTGATAATGTACTGTAACGGAAAAAAACAACTCAATCATTGACAACTACATGAATTGCTTACTCACTAATTTACTTTACTGACTGAGTAACTATCTAAAACGGGCTTACAGGCTTACTTCCTAAATGACTAAATAGATCATTTACTAACACTAATTAAATTAACTGCTATGTTTTTTTTCGTTTTTTTTAAGTACATCATTTGACCACTTAAAGAACAGTTTAAGGACTTACCATTGAAGTTATGGGATTAGTCATTATAACATTATTATAACATTATAACCCTTATAAGGACGTGGAAATGTATCTGCCTTAATGAATGACTTTCAAACGTTTCGATAATATCAGGCTCTTTTTAGCAGTGGTTGACCCCCATGTGGCACATCGATTTGGCATGTGGATGTGTGACCCCTGCCAAGGTCATGTACTGTATGTCGAAAAACAAGCAAACAAACATCCATACCACAAAACTACACACCATTCCTCTAACAGGACATTTGGTGATCCTCAAAATACTTCACTACATAGCCAGCATGTATACTGCTAGACAAGGGAGTTTAGTGTTGTTACTGTTTGTCTAAACAGAGATTGAACCCATGGTTTTAAAACCATCAAACCGACATGCTGTTTAGTCTTGTTGGTTAAAAAAAGCTCTTATGGAAGTCAACTTGCTCACTGTAAAACTATCAATGAGAAAATGATTAATTTAATAAAGATCACAGGATCTTTATTTATGATTAAATAGATAAAATGTGGTTTTATAATCCATCCCCTTTGTAATAGTTGATGCATGCCTTTCAAGTGTAACCCTGGTCTATACTGACACGCTTTCCTAAGTTCACACTTGCCTGATGTAATCAATTTAATATTGATATAATATATTATGGACCAACTTTACTGTACTAATCAACAACATAACAGCTTGGTGCCCCCTTGTGGAGGGTCCCAGAATAAAGAGGAATTCCAAATGTATGTCAATATCTTTAGATTGACGTTTGCCATGGAAAACCTGTTCAGTCATCCAGTTAGTAAAGTCCACTGGTTATACTGGAAACGGCAACTTGGGATGTCACTAATGAGTCGTTTTTTAAATGACTTGTAATAGCCAATGAACACCGAACCTGGTCGAATAGCGACGATAGCCTTTGAACGAAAATATGCCGACTAACACACAAATTCTAATTCTTCTTCTTCTTCTTCTTCTGCTTCTTCTTCCTCTCAGTCCCAGCTAGACGCCGTGAGGCTCTCTAGGCTCCACGCCGGTGCCTTAGGGGCCTCAGCCTCTGTCCACAGCAGCCGACCGGGCGGGGAGAACCGCGACGGGGCCCGGCCCCCCACCAGGGCCCGACGCGCCTCGTCCGACGAAATCAGCCGCGCCCACGTGGTCATCCCTGAGAGCCGAATCCCCACCATACCCACCATCCCGGAGCTCACAGAGTCCTTCGATAAGAGATTCTCTCTGGGGAAGAAGACCCAAGTCTCCCTGGTGAGGATCAGGGAGAGGAAATGTGGATTTGAAGAATTTGTATGAATTTGACGTCAGTAATACCACGAAGCACTGGGTTATTAGAGTTCTTCAGTTCCACAAGAAAGTCTATTGTTAGGGTATTTGTCTCCCAGCTGAAAAGTTTTGGGTTCGATCCCAAAGGTCAACAGTCTACCTGCTGTAGGCATCCTGATCAAGACCCTGTTGGATAGAGGCCTCAGCTAAATGACTACATTTGACAAATTCATTCATGTCATATGAACACGAAGGGAGATGTACATACAGCAAGCTCACAGCAGATGAGTTTCAGGGGTGTGACCAGGGTTTGCTCACCGTTTAGTCGTAGTGTAGTTCAATCAGTCCTCGTATGAGGACTGCTTCATGGTTCACCCAAAAAATTAATAAAATCGAATAAATTCATCGTGTGGAACTCACTGTAGAAATGTGTTTGGTTTTCATTCTTTTGTGTCTTGAGGGAAAAATGGACACACTCCAGCGGTGGTTAGATATTCTAAACATTATGCAAGTGTTTGGTATGACAACGTGAATGGCTGTTTGTGGGTTTTACAGAACGAGTCGGACAGCGTGTGTCTGATCTGTGCGGAGGAGCTTCGTAGTGGCAGAGCTGGGGTACTGGAGGTCCACTGCAAGCATCGCTTCCACAGGGAGGTAAAACATCTCCAACTACTCTCACGCATGCTTCACCTCCTCCCCACTTCTATGCTCTGCCTCAGCCAAATACCCTGGTTCAACCACCATCTGGCCCCCCCGAGGATCGCTACGCTTCTAAAAACCATTATGAAACACACCCATTCCCGGTTGAGATACCATCTCAACCTGCCGGCCAGTCTCTTTCAAAATGGTGGAAGCCATGCAGACAGGCCGTTCCAGTCTGTTTGCTTTTATCCATGGGGTAGACCTGGTGCATGACAATCGTGGCATCGTACGTCTCTGGAACTGCATGATGGCGTGGGTCGGAAAGCATGATGACACTGGACAGAAAGCATGACGTCACTGGTCTGAAAGCATGATGTCGCAGAGAGCATGACGTCACTGTTCTGACATCGTAACGCCGTTGTCCTGAAATCCTAATGTCATTGGTCTCCAGGCATGATGTCGCCGGTCTGAAAGCATGACGTCACTGATTTAAAAGCATGGTTTGAAGAAGGTCAAAGGTCAGACAAAGGGCGCTAATGTGTCGTGCGGTTGTTGCTTGGGAAAGGCATCGCGGCACGGGCGCTTGCGCAGCAGCAGCAGCGCAGCGGCGGAATGCGACGCTTGGAGGAGCGCGAAAGAGGAGTGCCGGAGGGCATCCAAGGAGACGGACTGTCTCATGCCCCACCGGCAGTTCTCACTGCGAAGACACCGCTGACCGGTCACGCCGATGACATCACACATCGATGACGTCCGACAGCGCTAGAGATCGCTGGAACGTCACAGCGCAGTGGAAGAAATATTTGGGCAATGCCCAAATATGGAGATTCCTTTGGAACTTGTCGAGTTATTGGAAACTGCCACACCTGGACAGAGCCAACAACATTTTTTTGCCACAGTAAATGTGACTAATGAAATGGCCATAGAATTATAGAAATTCTCTCAATGACAAGAGACAAATAAAATGAGGAAAATACTGCAAGTGACATCTCTGCTTTAATTTGGTATTTGATTTTTTGGTTTGTTTTATTAGCAATATATAGGTATATATAACAATAGCTAGTAGGAAACCATAAATACAGTGAATAGTAGGTTATTCACTAGTAGGTTACCATGTTGTCCTAATATTACTCAATATATGTCAATACATACAGCGGGATGTCGTACTTCGATTGAGTTGCAGGTATGTTGTTGTCCTTTTTGCTCAGTCTCAGCATTAAAAACGATATGTTAATGATACAATATATTTTGGTTTATAGTGTTCTGTGTATCATTCAAATCAACCAATAAGCTAATAAAGAAATGTAAAGGAATTTAAACATTTGGTCTGATAGACTAATTATTCTGTAGGGGAATCAATTCTGACATTTTTCAATGAACGACAAAACTTTACGAATCATTGCAAGAATCACATTTCTATTCCTTTTGGATCCTAATTTCCTTTGGGTGAAGAATTAATGTTTAACTGCAATGGCAAGTTAACTTAAAATTATATTCCTGATGCTTGTGGTTTGTTGTTTGGACTTATAACAGAACAGAACTGATGATGATCTTTAACAAGTAGAACATCTAGGGCCCACTGAAAAGACAGACTGAATTCACTGTGTTTATGTTTGCGGTTGTTGTTTTGCGTTCCTCAAACAGGTGAAGCACTGAGTTAATGAGGGAGTGGCTAGGTGGGGAGTGAAGAAGGAAGTGAGTGAATTAGGTATTAGAGAGAGAAGAAATAAGGAAGTGAGAGAGGGGGTGAATATGGGAGTGATTGAGTGAATAGCATAGTGAGTTACAGAGTGAATAAGGGAGTGAGTGAAGAATGGAGTGAGAGTGGGTAAACAAGGGAGTGAGAGAGTTGTTTAATTCATTAAACGTCGACGTAAACTATTAAAAGTTGAATTCGAGGATAAACTGGACTGGCTTTTGGTTGCATTTGGTCAGTCTCTGTCTTTATATCTAAATGTAATAAATGCAATTAATGATTGCAGATCAGGATCCACAGCACATACAGGAAAGGGTGGAAATAAGTAAAGAGCTTTATGCAAACCACTGAGACAAATGTTTTATTCAAGCTATATATGATCAAATAAACATTGGGATTATGACACATACTTAAGGAATGGTTATCTCTATGAGGTTATAAATGGTGAATCTCAGATGGTCCTGTAGGTCAACTGGGAGGGCATTACTAAAAGGGACTTTGATTAATTTTTGGCCCTTATGCACTACAATCAACTGTGCGTGAGTATCTTGTTTACGGCCTACGTGCTCAGACGCGCGTCCTTTCTCTCTCGACATCGCTTTGAGTGGAGTGGAAAGTAGCGGTTTTAAGTCTCGCCGGGTTGGGACCTATGGGCGGGTCCTATGGGCGGGACTTCGAGGTTTTGGCAGTCGAGGTACAGAATGCACACGTGGAACCCAGCTTGCGCAAGAGTGAAAAGGCTCTAAACCAATGAGGGAAAAAGTAGAAGCGGGTTCAGAACAATCAGCCAATGGGAGCAACGGGAGGGTTTTTTTTAACAAACCTCAAACAGTTCAGGGTATTCAGGGTACATTTATCGTGAAACAGCTTTGATTTAGAGGATGCGCTGAGAGTACCCAATCTCGATGGAATAATTGATTTTCAGCATCCGTTTTAAAGTTCGTCACCAAAGGATGTAGGGAAAGAAACGACTGGCGAATAGTAAAATGTAAACCATAGGGTATTTTCTCTCTCTCAGTGCCTTCTACTTGTAGGAACTTTCCGTTTCCACAAACAAACCTTTTTGGGTGAGTCTATTTGAATACCTTTGTCCCCGCTATAAAACGAGTGCGAATTGTTTGGACGTGCCACGTAATGAGAACCTGAAGGCTTTGATTCTGTATCAAATTAATATGCAGTTTTCTTTCTCAGTATCCGAGAAACTCCAATTAAACGACCGTATAAGGGAGCCCTGTATTATCTAATACAATCGCAGTGGTCCTTTTTTCTTTTTCATATCCAAGAATAACAAATCTACCGATGTTTTGATCACCAAATGTGGACACTCGCTGTTGTCAAGGCAAATAAACCATCTTGGTGTCAAACAAAATGATATGTTAAGTATTTACTATAAACATAAAAACTGTAATTATACACTAACACCCACACGCACCCACAGTGTGGTCTGCAATTACGGATTCATGTGTGACCGATTCGTTGGGATAGCCTGTCTTTCTTTTTAAAGAAAGATCTACATCTTATGTGCATTTCAGCACCATTTTAGGTCATTCTGGGGCCAAATAGAAGGGGCCACAGTTTGTACACATACCGACTGTTGGTAAGGAAATCTAGCAGGGCTCTTATCTTGAAGGGCCACTTTAGGTGACACGAGGAGGGGATTGCCATGGCGACCGAAGTGTGGTCCCCTAATTAGAGTGTTCCTCGAACCCGGAGCTATTTATAACACAATAATAAACAATTGGTTTGTATATTGTTTGTGTATTATGAGTGCTTGTTAAAAACCAATCGATTTTTCTACAAAGCATTGATCTATCAAAAACGATGTGAAATATTTGAGGGATAGGCAGGCAGAAGGACAAGACAGACAATTCCACTTGTCCGAGATTTTAGATTAGATAGATAGAACGGAAATTGAGATTTAAGCATCAGGCCTTTGTGAGACTGGTTATGATACGATGTCTTAAAATATGCATATAGGGCCTACTATTTCTTTTTGAATTATCTTTAGTGTTGGCTAAACCCACCTTGTTATAGATGAACTTAGGTTATGTCCATCACTTTGTTCTTCTTTCTATTATTATTTTGTCTAGGATCGTTTTTTTTCTACCTAGGCCTACGACATATCTTTTAAATAATATCTACTTGAGTTTATATTTAGAACCTGTTCATCTCATTGGCCAAAAGCTGTGGTGCTCCAGGTCAGGCCACACCCCCTTGAGGCCCCTGGTCTTATAGGCCCTCTCATTTATCGTTATGTCTGATTGCTTTTTTACTCTCCCTTTCTCTTCTCTTGTTTTTCACCACCATGGACATTTATTATAAAACACTTTGCCCTTGCAATAAGACCCTACAGACTATTAAAGTTCACACAAAAACAAGTTTCTCCTTAATCATTTGATGTAGGTATGTTTTATGGTCTTTGTCAACCATTTTTATTAAACACAATGTTCTGTTTTATTGGATACACAATAATAACATTATGACCCTCAGTCATTTCTGCTGTAAAATATATGCATGATGCTAAATTTTTCTCTCACGTTGCAGCAGGCATAACATGCATAACATTACTATTCCCATTGACATGTCCTCTACATAAAGGACGCCCAAGTGAGCTAAGGCAACTCAGGATGACCTTCAACCTTCCCTTCCTCGTTCAGGGTCATCCCGAGGCATCATGGGAAGCTTCAAGGGCCACGCTCTTCCTGGGAGCTTCTTCCTGATCGGCGGGCTGTGGTGGACCGGGAAGTACTCCTTCTGGTACGCCACCCGCCGTAACAAGTGCCTTGGCTCCACCCGCCTGGCCAGCAGAGTGTCCCAGCGCCGCCTGGAGGTCATGGAGAGCTCCCTCATGCTCCTCTTCTCTGTGGTCGGTAGGTGGACTGGTCTGCATCAAGGGTTAACCAGCTGGTCGATATGCTGTTATGAGCTGTAGCGGTAATGCTACATGCTAATGTTAGTTGTTTTTCTTTATTCTATCACTTCAATTATGGGATGTGTAGTGTGTACGTTAATGTATGTGTAGCATACCTCTTACTACTTTTGTAGTAAGAAGTAGGCTACACAGAGTTATCCACAACCTCTATAGCTGTGTGTCATGGGAGATGGCTGGTTTATTAGCTGTATCTATTCAATTTATTTTGGCAGATAAAAAAAGTTAAAGATTTGATCATTTGGTTTAAAGGTGCGCATAAACAAACATACAGACGTTAGTTTTTTACCCATGAGGAAACTACTACTAGTAACCATTTAAGGTCCTTGCATTAATTAAAGGTGCCATATTATACCACCAGGTGTGAGTGTGATTAGCCATTGCAAGCCTTTTGGAAAATCTGCCTCTTCTGACATCACAAGTGGGCGTGTCCACCTAGATGTGTGCTGGATAGATCAGTGTATCAGCCAACCCAGTGGACTGTGGCAAACATTGCTCATCTATCCGTCATACATCTAGACAGAAACGCCCACTTGTGATATCAGAAGAGGCATATTTTTAAAACGGCTTGTAACGGCTAATCACACTCACACCTGGTGGTATACTATGTCACCTTTAAGAGTTATGCAGAAGCTTGATTTATCATGTGATGCCATTGACCAATGCTGACGCAGAATGACTGAAGACAGAACGTTGCCCTCCTCAGGGATGTTGGCGGAGCAGTTTGCGGCGGGTGGCCCGCACCTCCGACTGTACGACACGTCGGAAAACCAGTGGAAGGACCTGATGAACTGGCAGCACGCCACCATGTACCTGTTCTTCTCGCTGGCCGGCGCCGTCTCGCTGGTCGTTCACGTCACGGAAGCCGCGCCCCTCGCCCTGGACCGGCTGGCGTTGGCTCTCGCCTTCTTCATCGAAGGTACGGGTCCCCATGCTGGAGTCGGTCACATGTTCTACCACTGTCCATATCAGGTAGTTGTACAGGGGCAATGGGGGAGGTTGGTGTAATGCACGGACAGGTTTCCTGCAATGAAAATCTCCCTCCGATGCCTTTAAAGGTGACATATTATACCACCAGGTGTGTGTGTGATTTGCTGTTACAAGCCGTTTTGAAAATCTGCCTCTTCTGACATCACAAGTGGGCATGTCCACCTAGATGTATAACGGATAGATGAGCAACGTTTAATACAGTCCACTGGGTAGGCTGGTAGACTGATCTATCCAGCACACATCTAGGTGGACACGCCCACTTGAGATGTCAGAAGATGCTGATTTTCTAAACGGCTTGTATTGCTAATCACGCTCACACCTGGTGGTATAATATCTCAAGAGCGAGAGAACCGAACGGCTGTGCTGGTCATTTGGCTTTAAGATTAGAACACTCGTCTTCTTATCCTGGGGGTCGCCGATTCGAGCCCCCTGCTGTTTAGGGGCGTGGCGTCAAGTATTTTGCTTTCAATCAGCCTCGTTAAGTTACTTTTACTTTGTAGTAATGGATCTGCTCTACCAAACCGTGTGTCCAGGCTTCCTGTTCCTGTACCACCTGCATGGCAGGGACATGCTGGACGTCCACGTACACCAGATGCTGCTGTACAGCGTGTTCGGCCAGGCACTGGTGGTCTTCCTGGAGGTCTTCCACCGGGGGAACATCACCCTGGAGCTGCTCAGGTCGGCTCTCTGTCTCCTCCAGGGGTCCTGGTTCTGGCAGGTAAACCAGGCCTCTGTGTGGCAATGACCCCCTCAAGTGATGTACCATGAATTGATAGACAGGAAAGATGAAGCGGGCTTTCCATTGCCCCGAAGTGGATTTTTTTGGTCCAACGGCAATGGCCTCTGTGGGCTACATCTGTGCCATAGAAGACCTCCCCCTACGGCAACTATTCAACATAGAAGTATAATCGGGCCTTTAAAGAGAGAATGAGGCTGTGTTTATGTATGTATTTATTTATTTATGTGTGTCTCTCCTCTTGGATCACAGATTGGCTACGTGCTGTACCCACCCGGGGGTGCGCAGTGGGTCCTGACAGACCATAATAACATGATGTTCGTAACAATGTGCTTCTGCTGGCACCTGGCGGCCAGCATGCTCACTGTGAGCGCGATCTACTGCGCCATCACCTGGTGAGAAGTTGCACTGCATTGATATACACCAAATCCATAACTCAAACTTCAATGGCATAGACCTACAAGGAAGCCTTCCTTTCAATTCAGATCCTAACTCTAAACTTGACCACTCCACAACAAAAGCTTAACTAAAACCACGGACCTATCCATCCCTTACTTGTTATTTATTGTAGTTTGTTGTGGCTTTTAGAGTTTTTTTTGTAGTATAATATAATGTACTGCATTTTTTTATTCTTTGGGTAACAGTATTTTTTTGTTTTTTTATGTTTGCGTTTTGTTTACATGGCAGTGTGGTGCGCTCCAGGTTGAAGAGGACTCCTCCGGTGGAGATGGGACTCCTCAAGCACAGAGACAGAGAGCTGGAGTCGGACGACGAGGCCATGTGAAGCCCCTTACCTCCAGGGATCCTCCACTCGACATCACTGCCATAGGCACCAAAGCCCCAGCACAGGACGTAGAGATGATAAAGAACAGGGAAGAAATGTTGGCACTCTGCATCGCTTTCCTGAAATATATCTCGACCTCTGCCTTATATTCAATAATACTTATTTAACTGTTGCCTCGCGCCAATTGTATATCATATATTTCCTTGTATGATTGATCATTGTTTGGTTTTTAAGAGTATACTCGTGGCCTTCGTTTGTGAATCTGCTCGTTTTCCACTGTCCACCGCATGCCTGTTGAGCGTGTTATGGCCCAAAGTATTTTACATTGTTTACTTCCTTTATATATTAACACTACATTTATTTATATCCACACATTTGACATGAACTTGAAACCAGTGTTATGAATAATGTCGAAATGAGTAGGCCTATTTCCATTCTGTTCTTGTTTTCGACCTTGCATAGATGTTTGATAAACAAATGGAAGCCAAGGAGCAGCTCTGCAGATCCATTTGTGTGTTAATTTGATTGTGATACGGTCAAGAGTGCCTAATCCTGTTGCTATTGTAATTTTGCGTCACAATACATTTTTTTCAAATAAAGTTTTTTAATCATCTCCTTAATTGCGTCCACATTTCCCCAAATTATAACTCTAATATAGCGTTGATATTATACAACCTCGGCATTTAAATTAATGTTTTTTAATCAGGGCCAACAGGTGTCACTTTCAGCTGCGTAACTACCTGTGCAGGTAGGCTGCCCTACATCGCAAGCAGACCAAGTGACGCGGTTTTGCTGCCCGGCCCACAGATTGACGAGAATAACCCCGTGGAACAGGAAAGAAAACAATAATACGCCGAGAAGTGAGAGCTGCGTGTGAATTGATCTTAAATCATGGACAAATTAAAGTCGGTGTTGAGTGGCGAGGAAGGGCGCACTCAAGACAGAACTATTTTACAGGTAATCGTTTTTTTCTTTCACCGAGTTGCCCCTGAAGCTACAAACTTAATTGGAAATCTATATTAACATACCGGTATGATCTGAACTCGGTGTTTAGGCTGCCAACGAAGCTTCCACACTCGGCTGGGGCACACGCGTAAAGGGGTTCGTCGGCTGCTTCGTGATCGGCTGTGTGTGTACTTTATTGGTAGGCTACGATTGAGTGTGAATATTACCTCCTGATATGTTTGGTCTTAAACCTAGTTTTGTGAATGCCATGCAACAGGCCTGGCGCTACCAGTTAGACTGGCTTAATGGAATGCTGCAATTGTGTCGCCCTATCCTTCTTGTCCATTAGTCAGTGCAAAATAAACTAGTTTCCAATAAGACTGCAATATAATAAAACATGCAATCCAATCTACAATACCAGGATACAATCTGTCCTTATACATACTGATATTTCCCAAAAGGTTCAAAATACATAAACATATAAATTCCAGAATTTCCTGTCTGGGATTATTAAGGCTATGTAGGCCTAATCGTTAACCGAGAACTGTTTATTTTGCAGGGTGTGTGTGTGCTTTTCATCCCGAAGATTGGAATAACTCTTTTTATTGTGTTTTATTCACTTGGAAACGTGTGTTCGCTGTGCAGGTAAGACTACGAAAACCAGGATCATAACTTATTGCCAAGTGTATACATATTTTCCCTACAAACATTATCTAACCACGGTATCAATAGCTGTTGTTATTGTGTTGTGTTTTCACAGCACTATGTTTTTAATGGGACCCGTGAAGCAACTGAAAAGAATGTGCGACAAGACGAGAGCTCTGGCCACCACCATCATGCTGGTAAGTCAAGTGTCTGCATCATCAGTTTCACAGCACCTTGGCAGCAAATGGTGGGAAATGTAGTCTGTTTTTTGCATTGCATGTTATACCAAACTGGATTTGACACATTTTCTGAAATTATTTCCCACCCCATACATACTGAGTTCTCTAATGATTAAGTGGCTCCATTCATGGTCCTGATAAATATACAGCTTAATAATACATTTATTAATGTATATTTCAATGATAAACATATTGCTTCAGACATGTCTGGTGTTGACCCTCTGTGCTGCCTTCTGGGTAAGTCTGAATATTAAGACTATTTTTAAGTTAAATTCAATTAAGCATTGATTGAATCTAAGTCAATGTTTTTTCTATGGCAGGCCTGAAATTCTTAATATTTTTCTTACAGTGGAAGAATTTCGGTCTTGCGCTGCTATTTTGCATTTTGCAACTTTTGGCGTTCGCCTGGTAAGCCAAATTATGAGATAATAGACTGAGTAGCATTGTCTTTTAATGTACAACAATTTTGAAATTGTTGGATTGAAATGTTATTGCTTAAAGGTTGGGTATGGGATTTGTGAAACGCCAGCAGATTTTGAAAATACACAACTCAAATGGTCCTACCCCCTCTCTTTCAACGCGGACTCTGTCTCCACCCATTCCAAGTACATGGACTAGCAATCTTGGACGAGCGAACAGATGCACGAGAGCGAGTCATTAGCTAGTTAGCTAGCTCCAGCAGCTACCACAGGATAACAACAAACAGGAAGCTTGCTCTGGGTCACGAGCTTTGAGTACGTGCACGAAGGGGTCGCGCCGGAGCAGGGGAGGGGTCGCGAGAGTGCAGGACGACCCTTTGAGTGACGTACTTGCTGTCCAATGCCACTCGGTGGGTCTGGAAATCATTGGCTGGAGTTTTTCGAGCCCTGCCCATTCCACAAATGATTGACTCGTTTAATTTTCATGTCAGTACTTCTAACACGGTGGCTGTAAGTGGGTTATGATGAGGATTTCAAGTAATTTTGCAAAAATGGCCAAAAAAGAGTTCCATACCCAACCTTTAATTTTCCCTCCATTTCTTAGGTATGGATTGTCTTACATCCCATTTATCAGGTTTGTAATCTTTTCAGAACTTATATTTGACATTGTACACTGTCCTAATTACCCTCATACTTTTATACTTGCAACAGCAATATTTTACCAATATGAAGAACATTTATTCCAAGATCAAAGACGTATAATCGGCCACAATTCTGATCTTTGACCCCCAGGGATGCTATGCTGAAGATGATGTCCATGTGTATCAAATGAAACCACTGGGGAGAAGTCTTCTAATGTTAATTATGGGATGTTCACGTGATTCAGCTATCTGTTAGTGACCCTTTTCACTCACGTTTTTATCAGTGATGTAATTTATGTCCATATGTACTTTTAACGTTTTAGGATTGCACTTGCTGCACTGAAGGATTAAGATTACTCTCACATTAGTTTTAGTAGCAAGCCTGTTACTGTGGCTATGAATAAATATGGTTCTACTTGTTTCAACGTAATGTAAAGATCATTACAATGAAAGGCAGGGATGACTGGGGCTTTCTTTCTTATTCCCATATTATATATATTATGTTTTTAATTTTTTGTATTGAATCATATTTGTTAAATGCATCTTCCCCTACAATTCCTATTTGCATTTATTTATTTATGTGTGCCTATATGTCTGGAAAACTGAATAAAGCTTTTCATATTTTATCAAATTAATTGTATAAATCCAAATGGGACGGGATTGTGTCAAAGCAGCATTAACTTGACAGAAATCATTCAAACGTTTAGAATAAGGAATAAAGCTACAAAAAAATAAACATTACCTTTCTAGAGCTGAAACGGTAAAAAAATATTGCAATGACACTTGCCAGTATTTGCCTTTTCTGGTCACATGACCAGGAAGTGCCAAGCATAAACTGTTTGGTTGGCGCGGATTCGCGGACTACTAACCTGTACTTCTGAAACTGAACTTGCCTAACTTTTAAAAAAATGTCAAGCTTTGCTCTCAAAACAAGAAACAGTGTTCCAGCCAAACGGAAGACTATTGTGGCCCAAAGTGACTTGCAAAAGTGGGGCTTACACGGTTTGTGGCAACATTTATAGTGGTCGATTTGGTGGTGGCAGCGCCTCAAAGCAGCCTAAAACTCAATATTTCCATTAAAAGCCGTCTTTTTGTAATATAATTGAAAGATGTATTATGCATAATCTTTATGAAGGGGTTTGTTTTATTGGAGCTTAACGATAGATCGACGTCATGCGAAGCAGTTAAATCAATTTACTTAGTTTAATTGACATGATTAGAATGACAGGTATTCCCATAACTATGTCCTGAGATATGAAAGATACGCTGCTCTGCTTCCAGTTTCCCAGGAATAAGGGTTGTTTTATTTCAGGGATACAGCTGAGGTCCTACCAGCTGGACGGGGTGCAGTGGCTGACCCAGTGCCTCCAGAACCAGGATGGATGTATCCTAGGAGATGAGATGGGTTTAGGGAAAACCTGCCAGGTCTGTGATATAAAAACACACTTATTAACTTCTTACATCGATGGTTGATTTTAATTTTTAGTTAACATTTTAGTTACGATTATAGTTAACATTTCGAACATCCTTTTATATCGCTGCTGTGATTATTACAACTAGTTGAATGAGATGGGTTTAGAGAAAGCCTGCCAGATCGTAATATAAAATGTTTTATAGAGATTATATTGTTAAATGCTTCTTTGATTAATTAAATAAAATCCTTAAATGGTTGCACCTTTTAAACCCAGTATTTGATGTTCCTTCAGACAATTTCTCTGCTGGTGTACATGAAAGGATGTCTTGGTGTCAATGGCCCCTTTTTGGTCCTCAGTCCGCTGTCTGTCTTGGAGAACTGGAGAACTGAACTAGAAAGGTAAAGTGGTCATCCACTCATCCCACTTCAGGGATAAGTGGATGAGTGACCCTTTTTGTGCTTTAAATTGGTTTTATTTTATTTGTTTGTTTCATAACTAGATAGTTGAATTGTACAGCACTTTGGTCAACTGTTGTTGTTTTTAAAGGGCTCTATAATAACCTTGAACTAGAACTTGAATTTAAGAGATATCTCTGTTCTTGTTCATTACAACCGCTGGGGTGTTGTGGCTGCAGCTTCGCTCCTTCTCTCTCCGTGCTTTGCTACAAAGGAGACAAAGAGAAACGGGCCGAGTTGAAGAAAGAGACGGAACACACGCCGTTCAACGTTCTGCTCACGACCTATGAGGTGAGAGTCAATGGATGTAAACACACAATATCCATAATGTTATAACACTGCTACCTCTTCCACCTTCATACAACATACAACTTTTGTTTCTGTTCCCAGATATGTCTGAAAGACTTTTCCTTCTTGAAAAGGTTAGTCATTATTCATTTCAAATGTTATCACCAGTGGTGTACCCCCGTGCCCCCGTGGTTGAAAAAGTGCCCTCAAGAGTGGCGAATACGAGAGAAAGTGCCTTATTGGCTGCCCTTTACATGTGAAAAAAAATGATTGGGTGCCCTCTGGTACCTCTTCATACAATAAATTAGGATGATGAGCCCTCTAGAACAAGAACATTTGATAACGTGCCTCAATGAGTGCCCTCTTAATGCCCTTACAGTGCCTCCATGGTTGAAAAGAAGTGCCCTCTAGAGTGGTGAATACGAGAGAAAGGGCCATACATGATGCATCATACGCTGGTTGGGCGTGCTGTTGTGCAGAATGTGCCCTTTTTATTTTTTCGCCCCTGCATTTCAAACTGGCGGTCTGAGTCCGCCACTGGTTATCACAAGCGCATTGTTAATCAGGCCCTGGTGGCAGGAGCACCTTTCTTTGTGGTAAACAAATGAGGAAAGACACAAACATGTAGGACTCCTCTGATCAGAGAGATGAAGGCCTAACCACACATCCTTCTAGTTGGTTTAGTGTTGGCTAATTATCTCTCATCTCTTGGTCTTCAGTTGGAAATGGAAGGCTCTGGTTGTGGACGAGGCTCACCGACTGAAAAACCAGGATTCCTTGCTCCACAAGACCCTGAGCGAGGTACCACAGCACTTCTTCTTCTTCATCATCCTCCTCCTCCTCCCTCATCATCCTCCACCTCTTCATCCTCCTCCTTCTCCTCTGAATCAGCTTCTTTCCATCTGAGTCATTCTGCTTGTTCTTCTAGTTCTCGATGGGTTTCCGGGTTCTGCTCACTGGGACTCCGATCCAGAACAACCTCCTGGAGGTCTACTCCCTGATCAGCTTCATCCAGCCCAGCCTGTTCCCCGCCGACCAGGCCAAGGACTTTGTCCAGTACTACGCCGACCTCCAGAACCGACCTGCTCTGGGTAGGAACGATATAACCACCATAACTGTCCCTGACATACAGTACCAGTCAAAAGTTTGGACACACCTTCTCGTTCAGTGGTTTTTATTTTTATTTATTTATTTATTTTCAACATAGCAGATTAATATTGAATGCATCAAAACTATGAAGAAACACGTATGGAATTATGTGGGAAACAAAAAAATGCTCAACAAACCAGAATATGTTTTATATTTTACATTCTTCCAAGTAGCCACCTTTTGCTTTGATGACAGCTTTGCACACTCTTGGCATCCTTTTCGATCAGTTTAATGAGGTAGTCCCCTGGAATGGTTTTCCAACAGTCTTGAAGGAGTTCCCAGAGGTGCTGAGCACTTGTTGGCTGCTTTGCCTTCACTCTGCGGTCCAACTCATCCCAGACCATCTCTATTGGGTTTAGGTGGGGTGATTGTGGAGGCCAGGTCATCTGACGCAGCACCCCATCACCCTCCTTCTTGGTGAAACAGCCCTTGCACGGCCTGGAGGTGTGTTTGGGGTCATTGTCCGGTTGAAAAACAAATCCGGGTCCCACTAAGCGCAAACCAGATGGGATGGCATGTCGCTGTAGAATGCTACGGTAGCCATGCTGGTTAAGTGTGCCTTGAACTTTGAATAAATCCCCAACAGTGTCACCAGCGAAGCACCCCCACACCATCACTCCTCCTCCTCCATGGTCCACGGTGGGGACCACGCATGAAGAAACCATCCGCTCACCTTTTCTTCGTCTTACATAGACACGGCGGGTCGAACCAAAAATGTCCACTCATTGTGTTTAATGGCCCAAGCAAGTCTCTTCTTTTTGTTGTTCTTCCTCAGCAGTGGCTTCTTTGTAACAATTCGACAATGAAGGCCTGATTCACGTAGTCTCCTCTGAACAGTTGACGTGGAGATGTGTGCTACTTGAACTCTGCGAAGCATTTATGTGGGCTCTAATCTGAGGTGCTGTTAATTTGCGGTTTCTGAGGCTGGTATCTCGAATGAACTTTTCCTCAGCAGCAGAGGTTGCTCTTGGTCTTCCTGTCCTGGGGCGGTCCTCATAAGTGCCGGTTTCATTATAGTGTTTGATGGTTTTCACCACTGCTCTTGAGAGAGGCGCCGCGTCCCATTAGGCATACCAGGCAATTGCTTGGTATGCCGTCAACAATCGGCCCCCTAAGAATTCTTGCTTGGGGCCCCCACACTACCTCGCAACGCCCCTGAGGATACATTCAAAGTTCTTGAAATCTTTCGGATTTACTGACCTTCCTGTCAACGTAAGGATGGACGGTCGTTTATCTTTACTGAATTGAGTAGTTCTTGCCACAATATGGATTTGAACTGAAGTCAAATAGGCCTTTTCATTGTATAGAATTGTGCACCAAACCTGCCTCTGTACAGCACAACTGATGGTCTCAAACACATAAAAAGGCAAGAAATTCCACAAAATAACTCTTGACAAGGCACATCTCTTAAAGGCACCCAGTGCAACTTTCGAGGCTTAAAAATAAACATTCAATTTCTAGTCTTTTTTACACGTAGTAAGTTTCAATAACTCCATACCATTACATACCGACATTTAAGCAGCAAAGATGAGACGTCGTTGTGTGGTGAGAACTGATACAAAATCGATAACAACAACAATGCCGCCATTTTCTTTATTTTTTGTAACCTACAATAAATAAAGCAGGCTTCCAGTCAATGGAAAAATGGCTTCTCCCCACCGGCGATTGTTGTTGTTTACGATTTTCTATCAGTTCTCACCACACAACGACGTCTCATCTTTGCTCCTTGAATGTCGATATGTAATGGTATGGAGTTATTGAAACTTACTACGTGTAAAAAAGACTAGAAATTGAATGTTTATTTTTCATTGAATGTTTACATAAAGTTGCACTGGGTGCCTTTAACCATTAAACCATTCCAGGTGACTATCATGAAGCTAATTGAAAGAATGTCAAGAGTGTGCAAAGCTGTCATCAATGCAAAAGGTGTCTACTTTGAAGAATGTAAAATGTAAAACATATTCTGGTTTGTTGAGCATTTTTTTGTTTACCACATAATTTCATATTGTATGTTCCTTCATAGTTTTGATGTCTTCAATATTAATCTGCAATGTAAAAAAGAAAAAAACATTGATTGAGAAGGTGTGTCCAAACTTTGTCTGGTACTGTATCTATACATTTATAAGGGGTGTGACGATATTTCGTGCCACGAAGTATCGCGATATTAAATCGTGAAGAAGAAAATGTTTTGCGATGTCCGATTTTAAAAATAAATAAATATATAAATAGTTTATTGCCATTCATGACAAGATGATTAGTCTATACCATGTTACTACAACACATCTTGTTTACAATTTGACAAGAAATGGAAATATAGGGCAAATGGTATTGTTTTGCATATTTTGTAAGTCATACGTTTTGTTAAAAATATCGTTATAATATCGAATCGTAAACCCAATATCATGTATCGTATCAAATGTGAGCTGAGTGAATTGTCACACCCCTAATATTTATTAAACTGAAAACTCTTTATAAAGAAAATAATACATCTTTGATAGCAACTTATAAATAGTTCCCCTTATTTCCAAGAAAATAAAGCTATTCTTCAACAAGATCTACTCCCTTCTTACTGTGTGTAGTAGTTGTAATCGAATCTTCCTGTGCATAGTTATTGATCTACCTCCTGTGTGTAGTTACTGGCACCTGCTTCCTGTGTGTAGTTACTGTCATCTCCCGATAGAGGTCATCTGCATCTTCGGTTTTTGGTCTGTCTGTACTACTAACGGATAACGATCACTTCCTGTCTGTAGTGGCATCCTTCTTCCTTTGTGTGAACGAACGGTAATGTACCGCTTCCTGTGTGTAGTAACAGTCTACTTCCTTTGTGTGTAGCCGCGGAGCTACAGAGCATGCTGGAGCCGTTCCTGCTCCGCCGGGTGAAGGCGGAGGTGGCGGCCGACCTGCCCGGGAAGATGGAGCTGCTGGTGTACCACGGCATGTCAGCCCTGCAGAAGAAGTACTACAAGGCCATCCTGACCAAGGACCTGGGTGAGAGAACCGTGCACAAAACACGCTGGAAAACACACCTGTGGGAGATACCTGTATAAGATACCTGGAAAATACACCTGGAAAACACACCTGTGGGAAATACCTGTATAAGATACCTGGAAAATACACCTGGAAAACACACCTGTGGGAGATACCTGTCTAAGATACCTGGAAAATACACCTGGAAAAAACACCTGTGGGAGATACCTGTCTAAGATACCTGGAAAATACACCTGGAAAACATGCTTGTAAATCATGCATGTAAAATATACCTGTAAACATACCTGTAAAATATCCCCGTGCGAAATGCCTGTGCAACATGCCAGTAAAACATGCATGCTAAATATACCTGTAAACATGTTTAACAGACTTTTACATTGAGTCATTTTAGAGATGCTGTTATGCCAAAAAATACATGATTTGATTGAACACAACAAGCACACAGCATGGATTCAAGGCTGCTTAACCTAATGGAGGTTACATAGAATGGAGCCAAGGCTGTATAACCTAATGGAGGTTACATAGAATGGAGCCAAGGCTGTATAACCTAATGGAGGTTACATAGAATGGAGCCAAGGCTGTATAACCGAATGGAGGTTACATAGAATGGAGCCAAGGCTGTATAACCGAATGGAGGTTACATAGAATGGAGCCAAGGCTGTATAACCTAATGGAGGTTACATAGAATGGAGCCAAGGCTGTATAACCGAATGGAGGTTACATAGAATGGAGCCAAGGCTGTATATCCGAATGGAGGTTACATAGAATGGAGCCAAGGCTGTATAACCGAATGGAGGTTACATAGAATGGAGCCAAGGCTGTATAACCGAATGGAGGTTACATAGAATGGAGCCAAGGCTGTATAACCTAATGGAGGTTACATAGAATGGAGCCAAGGCTGTATAACCGAATGGAGGTTACATAGAATGGAGCCAAGGCTGTATAACCGAATGGAGGAGTCGGGATGACGGCTCTATTCCAATCTAGATGCATTTGGAAACGAGCAAGGCAACAAGACGAGGCTGATGAACATCCTGATGCAGCTGAGGAAGTGCGTGGACCACCCCTACCTGTTTGACGGTAAGTCAGAGGTCTCGGGGGGACGTGATGCTCCAAGGGCCGTCGCCCTTGGTTACACCCCTGGCGAGTGACACACGCATGTTTGTTTACCCGTTGTTGTCTCAGGGGTGGAACCGGAGCCGTTTATCATGGGCGAGCACCTGATCGAAGCCAGCGGGAAGATGTGTCTTCTGGACAGTTTATTGTCCTTCCTCCATAAAGGGTCAGTGGTCGCAATACCGCTAGTCACCACCGGGGATGACGGAGACAGCAGCCGCTAAGTACTAGATTAATTTAGAGTTAACTGTCAAGATGGACATGTGTGTGTAGATCAGTCCCTCCAGAAAAATGGGGCGTTTTTTTGTGATTGTTGCGGCCAAAAATCCTTGATTATGCGGCACGTTGGCTTAAAAAATTCGATGAAATATGCGGCATATTTATGCAATTTTATGCGATGAAATTGCAGTATTGCATTATATACCAAACCATTATATAAATGTAGGCATCTCTAACCTAATCTCATACTTAAACCTAAACTACAAATGTATAGATATACAGTAAACGTTAAACATTGAGATTAAATATTTGATGTTGCGAAACCCTTTAGTTAGAGCATATATTTTTGGCCATCAGATTACTGCACCATCCCTTTTATAAATGAATGTATTTTATTGGAAATTGAGGATTAGATAGAGAAGTTATCTGATTGGTCAGTCCTCTGCTCAAGTTGATCTGATTGGTCAATCCTCTGCTCACATTGTCTGAAGGGGCCATCGAGTGCTGCTGTTCTCCCAGATGACCAGGATGCTGGATATTCTGCAAGACTACATGGAATACAGAGGTAGGCTACTGGTACAACCCCTGGAAAACCAGAGGGATAGTCAGTAGACACTACTTGTCGTTAAATGCAGAAGAAGAAGAAAGGAGGAAGAAACTGTTAAAAAGATTGCAAGATGTCCCATTTTACCGTTATTATTAAAATTTTAAGCATTTTAATATTTATTATTATTAATTATCATCCTAGGATAGGATACTAAGATAAAGGATATTCAAGTGTTTGGGGGGGGGGGGGGGGCATCTTGGCTCAATATTACCCCTAACCTTCTCCTTAATGACCTGTCTCTGTACTGTCTTACCCGTACCTTATCCCTAATCCCTGTCTCTGTACTGTCTAACCCCTACCTTCTCCTTAATGACCTGTCTCTGTACTGTCTTACCCGTACCTTATCTCTAATCCCTGTCTCTGTACTGTCTAACCCCTACCTTCTCCTTAATGACCTGTCTCTGTACTGTCTTACCCGTACCTTATCCCTAATCCCTGTCTCTGTACTGTCTAACCCCTACCTTCTCCTTAATGACCTGTCTCTGTACTGTCTTACCCGTACCTTATCTCTAATCCCTGTCTCTGTACTGTCTAACCCCTACCTTCTCCTTAATGACCTGTCTCTGTACTGTTTTACCCGTACCTTATCCCTAATCCCTGTCTCTGTACTGTCTAACCCCTACCTTCTCCTTAATGACCTGTCTCTGTACTGTCTTACCCGTACCTTATCTCTAATCCCTGTCTCTGTACTGTCTAACCCCTACCTTCTCCCCTAATGAAGTGTCTCTGTATTGACTGTCCAACCCCTACCTGCGCCTTAATGACATGTACCTGACTTCACTGCAAGTCTCTTTGGATAAGAGTGAATGACAATAAGTAATCTGGCTGCATGTCCTTCCCCCTACCCTCCCTGGCGGACCCTGGGCCTGGCGGGGGACTCTGCAGGGTACAGCTACGAGCGTCTGGATGGGTCGGTGCGTGGAGAGGAGCGAAACCTGGCCATCAAGAACTTCAGCAGCAAAGACGTGTTTGTCTTCATGCTCAGCACCAAAGCAGGTGAGCTCACCACCACCGCCACCTAAAGATGGATATCATGACCCTTTATGATTCCTCTGATGGAAACTCCAGTGTTACAGCAGGCAAGGGCTTGTCTTCTTCTTGCTGTTGTTTGCGAGTGCAGAAATAGGACGTCACATTCAGGTGTACATGACTAGCAATCATGCCAATTTAAAAAGGTGGTATCTAACAGAGTCGGGCCGAATTTCATTGGATGATGTTTTGTTGTGTGGATTTGAAAGAACATGAGTTAAACAGAAACAACTCCACTGATTCCAAATGCGACTGGCCCATGTGTTGATACAATATGAAAGACCTGCGATATCAAGCTAGCCCCAGTCTAAAAAAAAAAACTCTGCTCCTCTCCCCGCCATCTCCCTACTGTCGCCAGACTGTGCCCAGCCTCAAGAAGCGAGGCTCTCTAAAACCCCAAACTACTATCCCTTCACTCGTACAATCTGCCTCTTGTTGTTTTGCCAAGTCTCCTCTTTGTTTTCAAATGGCATTTCTCTGGAAACGGTTGAACAAGTTTAAACATTATGCGCTCTGAAGAAACTGCAGAAAAATGCAAAGGGGACAACAGACATGTTACACCATAACACAAACACTATGTGGTTATGGTGTAATCTGCTCCTTGGTGAAAGTTTTATAGCACTTCACTCACTCTCTTGTCTCCCCAGGGGGCGTGGGGCTGAATCTGACAGCGGCTGACACTGTAGTCTTCATGGATAGTGATTTCAACCCCCAGAATGACTTGCAGGCTGCCGCTCGCTGCCACCGGATTGGCCAGACCAGGTGATGGGCCAGACCAATGATAACCTCTTGTCTGTCTGTCTATCTCTCTACACACATCATAGCTATTTTTGTCTAAATTATTGCTATGTAACAAAAAAATACCTTAATTATAGTGTGTTGTATCTATAAATATCGTACAAGATCCTCGTTGTGGGAAGGACGAGATGGGAACAGGCAGTGGACCGCAAGATCTCCTGGTCTGAGCTTTGGCAAGCTGAGCCTTCCCGGATCAAGTTCCTGATTGCGTCCGTCTATGACGTCTTACCCAGCCCATCCAACCTCTTCTGCTGGGGCAAGGTTGACGCACCATCATGTCCTTTGTGCCTCAGAAGGGGAACGCTAGAGCACATCCTCAGCTGTTGCTCCAAAGCCCTGGGAGAAGGACGCTACACTTGGCGCCACGACCAGGTGCTGAAGGCGATAGCAGAAACCATCTTCACCAGCATCTCCCAGAACAAGCCTCTCTGACCAGCAAGGCAGGCGATTGCTTTCATTCGAGCAGGGGAGAAGCCTAAGCCCAAGCCAAGGGGGGCAGCGGGACTCCTTGGAACCGCACCGGACTGGCAGATGAAGGCCGACCTGGGGAAGCAGCTCAGATTCCCAGAGCACATCGTGGAAACCACCCTGAGACCAGACATAGTTCTGTTCTCAGATTCAACCAAACAGGTGGTCCTACTGGAGCTGACAGTTCCCTGGCAGGAGCGCATGGAAGAGGCCAATGAGAGGAATCGTGGCAAGTATGCCAACTTAGTGGAGGAGTGCCGCAGACGGGGGTGGCGTGCCCGGTGTGTGCCAATAGAGGTGGGCTGTAGAGGCTTTGCAGCGCAATCTCTCTGCAAAGCATACAGCATGCTTGGAGTCACAGGTGCACGTCAGAGAAAGGCCATCAAGACCACCACAGAGGCAGCTGAGAAGGCCTCTAGATGGCTGTGGATCAAGAGGGGCGATCCGTGGGTACATGCTACTTAGACACAAGTTGGGACTTGATCAATCCCGGCTGGGTCGCCTGGTTGAGGGTGTATGATGTTGCGAGACCCGAAACACCCAATGACCCCAGGTTCCATCACTGATGATGTGTCTAAGTGCATCAATAGATGTATGTTAAACTAACTATCTATAAATATCGTACAAGATCGTCGTTGTGGGAAGGATAGTCTTGTGGTTAGGGTCCCAGCCCAAAGGTTCCGGGTTCGATCCCCAATGTCAATAGGCTAACCCGAAGGCCTCGGTGTGTGTGTGTGTGTGTGTGTGTGTGTGTGTGTGTGTGTGTGTGTGTGTGTGTGTGTGTGTGTGTGTGTGTGTGTGTGTGTGTGTGTGTGTGTGTGTGTGCACACCAGGCCTGTGAAGGTGATCCGTCTCCTTGGCCGGGACTCGGTGGAGGAGATGGTGTACTCCCGTGCGACGTCCAAGCTGGACCTCACCAAAGCCGTCATCGAGGAGGGGCGCTTCTCCCTGCTTGACCAGGCCTCCGCTGGTGGACTACAGGTCGGTACCTCTCTCTCTCCCCCCGGGGCCTCCACACTCGTAGGACCAAATCTATAGTTCCAGCGGACCATAACCCATATACATTTTCTTAACATTTGTTTTTATCTGAGAACCAATGTATTAATTTAGACATTTAAGCTAAATCCCCTTTTCCTGCGTATCCGTCTAGTTGAGTGAGATCTTAAAGTTCGGCGTCGACAAACTGCTGGCGTCTGAAGAGAGCTCCATACAGGATGTGGACCTGGGGAAAATCGTCGGCCATACAAAGAATGGCCAGTGGGTGGCGGAACAAGACCCAGCATCGCCCAGCAGGGGAGAGGAGGAAGATGAAGGGGAGAATGATTCTGAGGACGATGTCCAAAGTAGGTTTTAGAGCTCCCCATGACCACAGATGTATAATAATTATTTTACAGCTGATCATTTCCAAGTGTCATCGATAGTGACTTCGCTAATTTTAAGAGAGCACATCTGGTGGACAAATTCTTTTTGTGAGGTAACAATTGATCTAAGTCAGAAACTGTACTGTTTTTGAATCCCTGCAGACGGTAAGAAGAAGCCCGACCACATGTACTACTTTGAGGGGAGGGATTACTCCAAGGAACCCAGCACTGAGGACCTGAAGAGCTTCCAACGTCTGCAGGAGGAGCAGCTGGCCGAGCTCACAGACGACAGCGGGGAGGGGCCTTCGCTCAGACACAAAGCCGGGGTGAGGTTGGCCCTCAAATCCCCTTTCTGGGGAGGTTTGGTTCGGTTATGTGGAGACCTGTGATGGAGTTGATATGATGGTTATCTGGAGCCCGGAGACGTCATTGTTTCTCTCATGTTAGTTTGTTAGGTTTGTGTATTCTGTGGAAATACGTGAATTTCAAGTATTGATGTTTTATTGTCCCCAAACGTTTCAAAGAGTCCTCATTTCTCTTGAAAAGTTGCGTCTCCTTATATCATAAATAGTTGTGTGTTCTTGGTCAACGCATTACTTTAAAAGAGTTATCTTCTTGGTCCCCAAATGTCTTTAAAAGAGTTGTGTGTTCTTGGTCCCCACGTCTTTAAAAGAGTTGCGTGTTCTGGGTCCCCATGTCTTTAAAAGTGTTGTGTGTTCTTGGTCCCCACATCTCTCATGGTTCCCGGTTTTCAGGGTCCTCACGTACCTTTAATACTCATGTCCTTTCAATCCCCAGGTGTTGCTGACCGGGCCTCTTGGGGTTTCTACGCGGAAGAGAAAGCCTCTGAGTGCAGCCGACCTGGAGCTCAGGCGACAGAAGAACCAGGAGTCAGCCGCCAAGAGGGCCAAGCTCCAGCAGGACAGGAAGAGGAAACTGGAGGAGCAGAAGCAGAAGAAAAAGTATGGCTGCCCACAAGTCAAGCAGCCCCCTCTTGTTCAATATAGATTGGAACATACCTCCCATACCTTCATGTCTTACTCTACGATAAAAAGGATAAAACCTTCAAAAGTACAAATTTAATTTCATAACACTTCCTGAATTAAGATCATTGAATGATTATTCCTAATTCACTTTATTCCTGAGAAAGTGTTGATTCAGTGAATTGATAATTAACTGATGATTTGTTTGATTGGTTGGTTTAGGATGGACTGGTGGCAGAGCTCGGGCTACAGGTCTCTGTGCCTTCACTCGGAGGACAGCTGCGAAGACGAGGAGGAAGAGGGGGATGACGTCAGCCTTGCCAGCGAGGGCTCCACAGAGTCGGACCCCACCGCCATCCACTACGTGCTGGGGGACGTCACACACCCTCAGACTGGACCGGAAGACGCCATCATTGTCCACTGTGTTGGTATGAACTGTCCGCCTCAAACCGCTACCAAAACGTCATTAGGTCACAGTGTCCCATGTTTAATGGGTTTGTGTTTTGTTTGTGTTTTGTTTGTGTATATGTGTCTGTCTTAAAAAGGGTTGCGTGTTGTATAGTTGTGTTTGGCTGTTTATATGGAGTTGGGTTTCTAATTGGGTTGTTTGTTGTATAAAGGCCTGTGTGTTTTAATGAGGTTCTGCATTGTATGCATTTTTATGGTGCATTTGTGTGTATTGAATGTGTTTTTGCGTTTTGACGGTTATGTGTTGTATGTGTGTTGTACAGATGATTCTGGGCGATGGGGACGAGGAGGTCTGTTTACTGCTCTGGAGATGAGGTCTGATGAACCAAGCAAACAATATGAGCTAGCTGGGAGCATGAAAGGTAGGTTGGAGTTTATGAATTATGAGCTTGCTTGTAGCATGAAAGCTAGGCTAGAGCTAATCAATTATGAGCTAGCTAGTCGCATGAACTGTAGGCTAGCCTTTATAAATGATGAACTAGCTGGTAGCATGACAGCTAGGCTGGAGCCAATAAACAATCCAATATAGCTGGTAGCATGAAAGCTAGGCTGGAGCTATTAAACAATATCAGCTAGGGGACCGAAGTGAAGGTTTGAAAGCTGAGGTAATCATGTTGCCAAATCCGAGAGCTTTTAGACTTGGTGTGAAAACTTGTGTAGTGTAGGATCTGAGAAGTAGTAGAAGAAGCTTCTTAACTTGTATGTTGAAATGCACGTATGAAAATGTATTGCGAGTCCTACTTGCTGTTTTGAATTTGTAAACATTGTGTATTTTTAGGTTTAGTCATGCTAGCTGTTTTGAACGTTAACTCTATGCGTTTCAGACTTGGACCTGGGGAATGTGCTTCTCTTCCCCATCGATGACAAACAGTCACGGTTGGATGGTCAGGACCAGGTAAGAGAAAGGCCAGAGGCCAACTCGGATAATCGGATCCCCTGTCCTAGTGCTTTTACTTTGCAGTTGTTCCTTTGTTATCTTGGCGTTCCGCGCTTAATACTCATATACATGTCAAGACAATCCCCTGCTGCTCCTGGCTGCCTAAGCGCTCATGTGCCTTTGAACAGGGTAATGACCTGAAGAGGAACTCCAAAGGACCAATGTTTAAAACTATTGTTTGTCCATGACAGTTTTTCACAATGGCACTGAAGAGGCACTGTTCCAACTTCCACAGGGCATGTATGAGCATGTATGAGTGTATCAAAGGATGAACGCCAATTACGAATGGCTATTAATCATGTACAACCGCCAATTATTTATCAAATAGCTTGGATTTGGGCCAAATTGGTTGGGAATACAATCGAATGCACTCCGTTTGCGTGTGTACTCGATGAACTCTGTGTTTGTGTTAGTTGGCCCTGATCGTGGCGCAGCAGAGGGACCGATCCAACAACCTGTCTGGGATCCACCTCAGTGCTCTGGAAGGAGGGCTGAAAAAGATTTACTCTGCGGCCCGAAGGAGTAAAGGTCAGACTGGATGGTCTAGTGACAGGTCGTGTTGAAATGTTCTGTATTTTGCACCCGCTTGTGGCTTACTTTGTTGACCATATGCCTTGTAGCGACCCAATATTTTATTCTGACCTGTGGTGCTATGCTACAAGTTATTCCCTCTCAATGTAAACCCGTTTTCCTGTCTACCGTATAGCCACAGCTTCTATCCCGTCAAAGCCCAAATTAATTGCTGGCAAAATAGAAGATGCCTTGATTGCTAAATCTGTCAAAAACTCAGGATACAAGGTACTACAGCTTTGCTCTGCATTATCTCCAACTACTCACGGAGGCTTCCGTGATGTTTAACAACTATTTAACAATTTTGTTGCAGTTTATGTAAGTATTTGGGTTATGGCGGGCAAAGATGAGTAATAAGACGCGACTTTAACTACAGAGCGGCTAATTTGTGCTAAATATAAACATATAACCCCATTCACCACTCCTGCGGCTTATATAAAATGCAGCTTTAATTTTTTTTAAATACGGTACCGTCATAGCCTGGCTATTGCCAGACCAAGCTCAATCGTGGATTGCACGTTGGTCTGGGGAAGCTGCTGTCATATTATTCTGCACAAGAGGCGGGATCAATGGGCCTAGTTCAAATGATTGTACGCGATTGGCTGCTTTCCGTCGCAACCCTGTCGTCATTGTGTTGAACCAGCCAATAGCGTGCCAGGGGGAAAAGCCAGCGGTAGCCAATTGGTGATTGGCTCCCGCAAAAACAAAACGAAACTAGAAAGAAATGTATTGCTCTTCTCCAGAACCTTCTGCAGGGCGAACTCAAACCGCCGGCAGAATGGGCGGGGCTACCCAGTCTAGTACCATCAGTGTCCGCCGGTCCATAAAGACACAAAGACACCGTGCAACTAAACATATTAAATGTTCTGTATTTGACTGACGATTTATTCTGAAGAATGGACATCCAGTATAAATCATCTAGAATCCCATATCAAAGCTCATTCAATGCTGAATTCCCTCCTCCCAGCCAGTGTGCACCTTCCCCGCATTGGTCATTCGACCAGAGGGTTCAACTGGTACGGCACCGAGAGACTGATCAGGAAGTACCTGTCCTCAAAGGGGGTCCCCACCTTCATGTATCCAGCTTGAGGACCTCACATCTTCCATTACATCCTCCTACACAACTTGATCCAACATGACAACAGCCTACATAACCTACTCCTATATGACTTCAGCCTACCTAACCTAATCCTACATGACATCAGCCAGCATGAAATGATCCTTCTACGTCACCCTATATAATTATACATAACCTTGTTCTGCATGACATCAACAAAGAATCATCCTGTAACACATTATCTATCATATCACACCATCCTACAGTGATGGTGACCAGACATTTTTAACAAATGATCTAAAGTTTATTTCAGCCTACCCTGCCTTAAAACTCAAGTTCACAAAAACGAAGTGTTTCAGCCTTGACTCGGCTGCTGAAAGATATTACCACAAAAGGACCCCCAAGAAGACCGCCGCGGCTCCAGCCCTTCCTCCTCAACCCTCCGCCTCCACCAGTGCACCACCTCCCCCGGCGGAGCCCGCCCCCGTCTCCCCGGGCGGGTCAGACACCGGAGCCTCTGGCGCTGGGACCCGGCGCTCCGCCGTCCTCCCGGACTTCATGAAGGGGGCGTTTGTGTTCTTCTACAACCTGCCCGCCACCGAGAAGAAGAGGCTAGCACGACACCTCGTCACATATCCTCACGGCCACGCCCAGTGGGGCTAGCGTTGTCAATCAGTTATCCAATCAGATGAATACGACTGCTGTGGTTGTAATTGATGGTATGGAAACAAAACTCCCTGCTGAATTGTATTCACCAGTGATTGCCCAAACACTTCTTGGGCCCTGTCCACATGGAGCCCAATCGGGAGCGAAAACGATCCGGTTTCGTTTAATACGGTTCAGGAATATCTCTGTAAAGACTGAGTCATTGCGAAACCGCATCGAGCTGTAGAAACGCTCTAGTAAATATTTGATGCGCTCCAAAAGTAATCACGTGCAAATGCACAAAGTATGCAGCTTGTGTTGTATTTGCTGTGTGTCTCCTTAATAACTGTGTACTTATGATGGAGACGAGGAGGACGTCATGAGTCCTACGGTCACACACGTCGTCGCTAAAGCCACCAACGCATTCCACTCAAAGGTAGGTTTGTAAATTACAGGTGGGCAGGCTCGTTAATCAGAAACATGCTAATCACAGGTAAGCAGGCCTGTCAAACACTGGTAGCAAGCGGTCTTAAAGCCCAGTGTGGTTAAACAGGTGGGTCGGTCTCCCGCTTGTTCACATGACCTTTTATTCTGTCATTCGTATAATGTCAAGTGTTGATCTTTTGACTTCCCAGAGCTCTGTGTTAAGTGCAGTGTGTTAAAGGTGACATATTATGCCACCAGGTGTGAGTGTGATAAGCCGTTTGAATATCTGCCTCTACTGACATCGTAAGTGGGCGTGTCTACCTAGATGTGTGCTGGACAGATGAGCAACATTTTCTACAGTCCACTTGGTAGGCTGGTAGACTGATCTATCCAGCACACATCTATCATTTTGTCACCTTTAACACAATGAATGTTGATCACCAGGCGCTCCAGGACATGCTGCTGCAGTACCCCCAGGCTGTGGCCACAAAGACGGCCTGGCTAGACACCTGCTACTCCAGACAGACCCGAGTAGATGCCACGCCCTTCCTGCATGCTTTCAGATGACAGCGGTCCACTATGAGCATGCTGGAGGGAATAGTACATGTTTTATTAACCTATAGTCTCACTCAGTACAAGTGAGAGTACATGATGTATGATATTTATGAGTTTTCTATATTATGTTCCCATTTCATTGAATGTCTTCAAAGTCAGTTCTGATGGGTTGAATAATTGTAAAAGAAATGCATTTGAATGTCTTCATCGGGAGTTCTTCATTGTCAGTTGGCTGTAAGGTGTTGAATCATCATAAAATGCAATTCAAGGTCTTCATATTAATCAATCGAATCCATTAAAACTGTCTTGTTATGTTAATAAATGAACATAATAGGTAATCATTGCATTGACTTACTGATATCTACAATGTGCCAACGTTGGCTTACCATACATTATATGATAATTCTCTTAAAAGTTACTTCAAAATCATCCCAGTCTAAATCTTTTAAAAGCTGAAATGAACTCCGAAAAATATATATGCGTAGGCCTACATCGACTAAATTGTTAACCCACATTTAAGTATAGTATGTTTTTGAACGTGCACTGAACGCCAGCGAAACCCAATACGTATTCCGTTGGCAGGCTGGTGTAGTAGCAGGCTATATTTACCATATAGGACGGACGGAGGGGTGGAGCTACAACTGAACTGGGCGTGCAAAGTTAATGTTGTGTGACGTAAGCACCGCTCCTCCAAATTCTACACATTGAATTGATCTGGAAGCAACTGATAAAAATGAAAGACTGAATTTTGGCAGCAAGGCGAATCAGGACTCACGTTTTTTCTGGTTCGACTCTACTTGGAATCACCTGCTCTCTGATGAGGCGATACAGCGCGTCGTAGCCTACCTGTTGGACCCACGAGGAAGTCTAGAGGTAAAGGCGCCGATGACTATTGTGCCGATCAAGTTGTTTATGAGATACATCGTTTTTCTTGTGATGAACTATTTTACTCTTTGGGATGTGCGTTAACCTACTTCTAGTTCGGTTAATAGCCTTATTCATAAGGCTTAATGCATTTATGAAAACCGTATGCGCCTATTAATGCAGGGCTGATGATACATCATAGGCGGCAGGGACCTGACAGTGGTCAAATTTGTGAAATGTTGACAAAGTTTGTCATATCGTGATTGTGATCCAGGTTGCGTGTCTGCAGAGGTGGGGGATTTCTGTTCCTCCGTTTGCACTTTTAAGCGAGAAGATGGCGAGAAGATGAGATACAGGATGTCAACAAATTATGCTACGTCTGAAACTGAATTCAAAGAAACATCAGTCACAACGTTGTTTCTTTGAAATTTGGAAACGGCGTTAAACTTTTAAAAGTGAAGAATTTGCACCAAATTGTCTTAGACTGAATTGCGGTCATATTATAGGTTACAGGCTTTACCTGTTGGTTGGTCTGAACTCTCAGGGAGGGGGAGGGCTGGGAGCTGTCACCATGTCACCCATTATCACAGCTCATCTTCGTTCTTTTAGTGCTTGGTCTTCCATAATTTCCACTTCTCTCGTCATGTGCTCGCCAATGAACGTTGAATGCATACATTTCAAACCGTACTTCAATGGCTTCACACCAATCCTGCAATTACAAGACAACGCGTGAATTCAACCGAAATCTCTTGACTTTACCTATAGAACCATTTAAGGCTCATTAATAGGCTCCCATTGATGCGCATATTTTACGTGCTTATATAATAAAGGTAGCAGACACCTTCCACATGTGTGTTCCTGTTGCTAAATTAGAACAAATATTATTTTGCTGTAAAGTTAATTTTCATATCGACCCCTCTGGCCAGTAAAGGGTTTTGCTGATTGACCTGGACACACATGGATGTTCGACGGGAAATCCCTGATTATGTTGTCTTCACCTGTCTGTCCCACCTCATCACCCAATAGGTAAATATTAAACACAGTAGCTCTACACATATAGACAACACGTTTAAATTAAGCGTGTACATTTCTAAGCTTTGCTTAGTCTATTTAACAATTCTTCATGAAGGCTTATTATTAGGCCCCATTGATTTATGATCATTGGTCCATATAAATAACTTTCAGAATAAAAGAGGTGGATTACGAATCTAATTCCACGATTGTGTGCTCATTATCTTTTACACGATTTGCCCTGAAGGTAATTCAAGATACCAGTTTTCTCGGCACCTGCACGGTCGAGTGCAATGCTTCACTTTCCATTTAAAAGTGTTATCGACCATAAAATAGAAGGTCATGCATGGTATGTACTTTTACTTGGTATTTAAAAAATGTCTTTCAACAGCAGCCATTTTGACATGTCGGGTACACACAGGTTTGATAACATTGACTATGAATCTGTTCCATTTAGGTAACCATTTAGGTGTGGCTCACTCAATAGAACGGGACTATTCTAAATATAAATTATACCTTCGTACCTTGCTATGACAGGTAAAAATGGGGGCTATGAAAAGAGCTTATTCCAAATGATCTGAATATATATATATATATATATATATATATATGTATGTGTGTGTGTGTGTGTGTGTGTGTGTGTGTGTGTGTGTGTGTGTGTGTGTGTGTGTGTGTGTGTGTGTGTGTGTGTGTGTGTGTGTGTGTGTGTGTGTGTGTGTGTGTGTGTGTGTGTGTGTATGGGGGGGTGGGAAAGTTGTTATCGCCTGAAAAAGAGAGACAACGACCTTATTCACCCTGCGACTTGAATCAACATGGCTGCTTGCTCAACGAGGCCTGTTGTGTTGACCCCCCCTGACCTTTACAGTAGCACCAGACGCCCCAACACACCGCAGGAGGACGACGAGACCATGAGCCAGCTCCAGAGTGAGGGCGGGACCGCCCCGGGCCCCGCCTCCCGCCCCTCCCACGCTCATCACGGCAACGGGTGCGACGGCGACCCCAAACACCCCGCCCACCACCCCGCCCACTTCCTGTCGGAGTTGTACTGCAGCTCCTACCCGCCGGCCCACCACCCGCACCAGCCTCACCCCCACCACCCCACGCCGTTCCCCAGCCGCGCGCCGGACAGCTCCTGGGGGCCCGGTACCCACCCCAGCTACGCCAGCAGCGGCTGGAGCGGCGCCGGGTTCCCGGGTCGCCCGGCCAACTCCTGTCTCAGCGGCAAAGATTTCTCCCGCCAGTCGGGGGAGAGCGCTTTGTACTCGGCGGACAATAGCTCCTCGCTGCCGGGCCGCTACAGCCCCAGCATGGGCAGCCTGGAGCAGCCGTACTCGCTGCACTCCAACCACCCCTCGCCAGAGCTCTACCACCACACCATGTCCCCCTACTACTGCCAGCCGCCGGGGCCCGCCTGCTGGGCCCAGTGCCCCCCAGAGGCCTTCAAGAGGGGGCCTGCCTTCGCCCACCAGATGCCCATGCTGGTACCCCACCTGCCCTACGCGCCCTTCTGTGAGTGTACTGCTGTCCACGTCGTCGTAGAGCAGGCCTTCTCAGCGCCCTGTCATCTTTGGACCCAAAAAGCATTGGGGATCCTTTCTTTGCGCTCAATGGTTTTCTGAGGGCTTCTGTGTGTTGTCAGACTGCGACCCACCTCCAACTGGATCGCGACCCCTTTGGGTTCCAGAACCCATTTTTTAAGATCTTTAGATGTAGGCGCTGACTGTGGTGAATTGATGCGTCATTTGTCGACCCAGCATTAACACTAACCGTTTCTCCTTTGTGATTGGATAAGATCCGAATGACACCAGAGCTCGAGGAGTTGGTGGCATGGACCAGTAAGCTTTGAAATATAAATTATATACAATACACATTCAATCATTAACATTCATTAAGCAAACCCTTTACAAAAGCTTTTTATCTGGTCATTTCCACTTTCCAGTCCCAACGACCCAGCTAAAAAGGAGAATACATCCAATAGCAGCCAACTATCCCCAGAACAGAGTAAGTATGCGCTACGAGACAGGGGGTTAGCGATCACTTTCATGGGGGGCAAGAATTCAATAATCAATACTATGAGTAAAGTCGGCAGCTTCTCTGCACACCCTCGTAATGTCTGCACATGACCTGGATTCAGCAATTTCCGCTGAAATCGTGAAACTTAAAGGGGACCTATTATGCTTTTTCGACTTTTATGACCTAAACGTTGTTATAATGATTGATAGTCATGTTTAACCATACACAAAAAACGATGTAGATTTTCGGGAAACTCTTCCTCTCATCTGGGCGCTTTCGGCCTTCTCTGTCAACGCTCGGTTTCGTCCTTCTCCGCCCCCTCGCCCCCCTCCTGCCAACCCAACTCCGTTGTGATTGGTTACCTTCCTTGAAGCGCGCGTGCGGGCAGATTTGACCAGGCATATGGGGACGCTGCAGGAGTGCCTCTACGTAGATGATTTCCCGGAAATGTGAACAAGTGAATGCCAAACGCTGTCCCGAGTGTTTAGCGCTCTGCACAGCCACCCCAGACTGTCAGCAAGGAATACGTCGAAATGCATGTACGTAATTTTTTGACACTTTAGTATGGTTAAACATGACTATCAATCATTATAACAACGTTTATAGGTCATAAAAGTCAAAAAAGCATAATAGGTCCCCTTTAATGACTTCATTTCATAACATTATATATGATAAGATTTGTTTTTTGGTACTTAACAATTTCCCTGCTGAAAGAGATAGTTAATTGGTGTTTCCAAAACAGGGAAGGTGTTTGTAACATACGAAGCTGACAATGAAGAACACGTCAACAAGGTCATCAACTTTGTTGCCCTGTTGCGACACAACGGCTTTGACACACACGTGCGTACATGCTTTTGTATTTGTTATTATAAATGGAAATAGAAACGTGGGATATGGGCTATAACTCTAATTAAATACCGTTCGTGGTGCAGTTTTTTTTTTTTTCCTGTTTCTGAGCCTCATGATATTTTCTAAATGCTGTTGCTGGATTGGTCCCAGATCGACATGTTCGAGCAGCAGTTCAGGAGCATCAGCAAGATAGACTTCATGGAGCGCTATCTTAGCGAGGTACGTCCGCACGCTGCACATCAGCAGCTCAACCAGTTCGCCCCGTGCAAAAAAACACAGACGAAAGCTAAACCCATGAAGGGATAAGCGTTGATTTACTGTTTGAAATCCACAGTAAATCTCCTGATTTTGTGTGTGTGTGTGTGTATGTGTGTGTGTATGTGTGTGTGTGTATGTGAGTGTAATTCATAAACTGTGCCTTTTTATAAGCATACTCCCCTCCCCTCCTTCATCACACAGAAGGAATATCTGATCATCATCATCATCAGTCCAAAGTACTACGACACGGTCAGTGCCTCTCCGTTTGGCCTGGAGAATGACGAGAGGACCCTCAACACGGTCTACATCCACAAGCAGGTAGGCCAACCGAACGACAGGCCTTCCGCAATTCCGCAAAATTGTTTATCTGTTTTCATTACCCCGCCCCCCCCCCCCCCCCCCCAACCTACAATACTTTTAAAGTCACGCCGCTATTGTTTTTGAACAATGGTCCCACAGCTCAGATGAACAGCAGTGGCTGTTTCAACACTACGAAGCAAAAAAAAATACACTCAACTTATCTTATAATAACGGATGGTTCCAGGCCATGATTCTGACTCTTGATCAACTTTGTCACGCATTTGTCATGAATACTACCTAGAATACTGATAAGATTGTAGCACTGTTTTAAGGAACAGTAACAGTGCTAACATGGCATTGATCAAGATGTTGATGATCATATGAGACATATAACCGCATTAAAAACAAATAAAATAAAAGGATTAGTTTCCCAGCCTTTTAATGCGTTGCCACCTTCAGGTAATGCAACTTAAATAATACTTCTTTTTTTTATCAGTTACAGAATGAATTCATCCAAAATGGCAGCAAGAATTTTAGATTCATTCCCATCATTTTCCCAGGGGGCAGAAAGGTAATTACAGCATTCTTGATTTTAAATCAACAAATAGTGTATTTGTATTGCCATGGATGCAACTTTATGTATCCTGCCATTTAATGGATTCTAAATGGTGTCTCAACCCACTTGCATTCTATAATAGTAATTTCCTCTTTAGTGAAACCGTAAACAGTATAAAACAGGATATTTTATTAGCTTACATCGCTATTTTTTTTTTGTATGCATTTTACCTCGACAACATTTAACTTGTGATGTGTTACTGTTTAAATACTCCCTCACTACATTGATATGAATGGGTTGAACCCATGGAAAATCAAACTAATCTCCACATGTGTTCCCCTAATGCAGTGCCACGTTCCCACCTGGCTGCAGAACACTCACGTGTTCAGCTGGCCTCGCGACCTGGACGACATCATCCGGCGGCTGATGAGAGTGGAGAAGTACAATCCCCCCGGCCTTGGGCCGCTGCCCACCATCATCTCCAGACCCATCTAGACCTACCCTCACCTCCAGACCTACCCTCACCTCCAGACTTACCGTCACCTCCAGACCTACCCTCACCTCCAGACCTCCAGACCCATCTAGACCTACCGTCACCTCCAAACCTACCGTCACCTCCAGACCCATCCAGACCTACCGTCACCTCCAGACCTACCGTCACCTCCAGACCCATCTAGACCTACCGTCACCTCCAGACCTACCGTCACCTCCAGACCTACCGTCACCTCCAGACCCATCTAGACCTACCGTCACCTCCAGACCTACCGTCACCTCCAGACCCATCCAGACCTACCGTCACCTCCAGACCTACCGTCACCTCCAGACCCATCCAGACCTACCGTCACCTCCAGACCTACCGTCACCTCCAGACCTACCGTCACCTCCAGACCTACCGTCACCTCCAGACCCACCGTCACCTCCAGACCCATCTAGACCCACCGTCACCTCCAGACCTACCCTCACCTCCAGACCTACCGTCACCTCCAGACCCATCCAGAGCTACCCTCACCTCCAGACCTCCAGACCCATCTAGACCTACCGTCACCTCCAGACCTACCGTCACCTCCAGACCCATCCAGACCTACCGTCACCTCCAGACCCATCTAGACCCACCGTCACCTCCAGACCTACCCTCACCTCCAGACCTACCGTCACCTCCAGACCCATCCAGAGCTACCCTCACCTCCAGACCTACCGTCACCTCCAGAACTACCCTCACCTCCAGACCTACCGTCACCTCCAGAACTACCCTCACCTCCAGACTAGGGCTGGGTGATTAATGGAATTTTGATCGCGATTTCGATTTTAGCGTCAAACGATCACAAAATTAACATAATCGAGTTTTTCGTTTATTTTTATTTTTTATTATTTTTATTTAACGTTTTATAGAAAGGGCAGAACAGCTGTATACATATCTGTATATTATTTTAGATTAGAACATTTTCTTTTTGACCATTTTGTGTTTTTTTTAAGGCGAAATTTCCAAGTTCTGTTACAAAGCTTTTTTTGGGAGAGACATGCAGAATAAATACATGTTTTCAAACTCAAAAATAATCGTTTCAATAATAGTGATTTCAATATTGCCCAAAATAATCGTGATTATGATTTTTCCCATAATCGAGCAGCCCTAAACTAGAGCCATCTAGACCTACCATCACCTCCAGACCCATCCAGACCTACCGTCACCTCCAGACCCATCCAGACCTACCGTCACCTCCAGACCTACCGTCACTTCCAGACCCATCTAGACCTACCATCACCTCCAGACCCATCTAGACCTACCGGCCCATCTCTAGACCTACGTCACCTCCAGACCCATCTAAACCTACCGTCACCTCCAGACCCATCTAGACCTACCGTCACCTCCAGACCCATCTAGACCTACCGTCACCTCCAGACCCATCTAGAGACCTACCGTCACCTCCAGACCCATCTAGACCTACCGTCACCTCCAGACCCATCTAGAGACCTACCGTCACCTCCAGACCCATCTAGAGACCTACCGTCACCTCCAGGCCCATCTCTAGACCTACCTCCAGTCTCCATATCTCCATACCTATGTCAACTCTTTACCAAAGTATAAGACAAGGTTCAACAGTTATTTGTGAGCCAGGAAACCTGAAGAACTTCTTTGTGTTTGACATTCGCCTTGACTCTGCCCTTGGGTTGTTTGGTCTGCTACTGGTTGAGCAGGGATCCCTTCTGCTCTCAGGCTTTGAAATGTGAACTTATTGTAGTTCCTAATATGCTGGGAACTGAGCTTGTTTGCCGCATGAGTGCTAGCATGGCCAAACATGATAATGAACGCTGTTTGAGCAGTTAAGATTCATCCTCAGTTTATATATATTTTTAACCATTATATTTTTAACATTACTTTGTATGATAAAAAATCAGTTTAAGAAGTTTATATAATTAAGTTTGTTTGCTAAACAGGAATACTGTTTCGGTTTCCAACTGGTTATGTTTACCGTCACATTTAAAGATGTCAATTTACTATTTTACAGATTATTAATCACTGTGCGGCTTCCCCCCTTTTGAAACACTAGATTGCATCGTGTAAAGACAGGATCATAAGCAAAAATGTTCATAGCTGTACATCAACATTACACCGACAGCCATACACCCATTAGAAGGTTGGCTGGGAAGCAGCAGCTCTCATGACAGGCCAGGACCTGAAACGGGTTGGCCTATGCACATTTTTGCGTAGAATTCTTTTGGCCTTAAAGCACACTGAAAAAAAAAAAAAAAGTTGCCTTGGAGATGTGTCTACAGAAAAAGATTGAAATCTCCCCACTTCTAGTAACTTGCTGGTGGTGGCTTTTCTTCAGCGGCTTCAAACAGGATGCTGAGCAGAAACATTTTGGCTGACAAAGCTCATTTGAGGTAGGCCGGCACAGCTCCAAGTAGGTCAACAGGGCCTGTATGCACCGCTTCAGTTTGACACACAGAATTAAAGAGGAAACCAAGCACTCGAGTTTAATAGGTTTATCTTCACAAGAGGTGAACACTGCAGACGCAAATCTTAGTACAGTGTTTCATATATATTTTTATATATATATCTGTATGTTGAAAGTACATGAAAATAATTTTAATAAAAGGACAAATGACATCTGTAATAAGTGGATTACAAAGTGACAATGTATGTAAATACCTCTTCCGAATTAGATATCAGAAAACAAATAAACAAAGAGAAAAAATAATCGGACAATAAGATCCATTTTTTTGTATGTAAAAACACTGAAGTGCTATTTGTTCAAAGCTAAAAAATAAAATAAAATACACTTAAAAAGCAGGAAGCGTTTTAATTTCCTTCAAGGAAAAGTACTATAAAATAAGTTACAGTACAGCAAATGGTTCCCGGCTGGGAGAGCAGAGAGACAACAGACAGAAGTAAAAGGTACTGTTGTCCCCGGACAGAGACACGGGCAAACAGGCTGCTGTCAATACTGTGTGTGGGTATGTTTGAATTTGATCTACATGTTTGTCTGTGCATGATGCCTGTATGTATTCGATACACGTGTGTGAGGGTTGTTGATAAGTATGGCCACACACAAACGCTTAGAAAAAAAGGCTGAAACATTTGAATCTGCCAGTACATTTCCTGTGTGTGTATATAAGAGAGGAGAGAGGAAGAGAGGAGAGAGGAGAGAGGAGAGAGGAGAGAGAGAGAGAGAGAGAGAGAGAGAGAGACTACACGGTGTACTTCATGGGTTTATAAAAACTGACGAATACTTCATATTAAGTCACATGGTACACAGCCGCTCAGACGTCATCCGCTGGCAGTGTAGGAACGTGGAACCTCGGTCTGGTGAAGAAGGCCATCTTCTCCCTGGGAAAACGAAAGGCAAACTGGCAGTTTTATCCTCCATTTTAAAATCACGTCCATCACGTGCCTTATGCAATACCACTATATATCATATCAAAATGTCACATCAACCAGCTTAAAAACACGTGGGAAATATATATCCCTCGTGGCTTGAAACACATCATTGAAAGCTATGTGAAACATAAGATAATATCCATCTTATGAATCTGCCATTTTAAGGCACATTCTTTTGGACAATCATTAGCTGTTTTGTGAAATGTTAACTGCAGTATATGGTGACGACAGCATTAGACAATAATATTGAATTATGAATTATTTTCTAGACAAACAAATTTTTTTTTGCACACAAATTCTAGTTTGTGTGCAAAGGACTTCAGAGGGTAACTATTTACATGAAGCTACCTAGCCCGGGGCGAGAGTCCATGGGATTAGCAACGCGGCAAATTACTATCCCTCTAGCAATGTAAATAAAGGTTCTTAATCCCTTGAGTTTTATTAAACTATCCCTCTTCAACCAAGCCAATCGACTCTCAAGCTCTACTTCCAGTCACACCTGAAGTACACTAAATCCTTTCCAAGAGCAGCGTAGTGTAAACGCAAACTTAAAGATAGTTCCTCCGGTCCAGTTATTACACAGACTAAGTGCAAATTCAAGTGAGAGCAGGCTATCGATACTGGTTTTGGGGGTAGGGTGACACCCAGCCAGGGTTCAAGGTCAAACCCCCAACCTGCAGAGTCGAGCTGCAGGCAAAATGAAGCAAAGATACCCTGATCCCTAACGATGTGTGTCTCACAAAAATACTAAATCACATTAAGTTAGATAGAAGTATTTCCACAACGGCAACACAGTTCAGGATTTAATGTATTTGCGTCATGTCTCGTCACATGGTAAGGCTAGCATTCCCAAATTTCGAAGGGTATCCCAGAATGACTCAAGCATTGGTTGAGGGCAGGAAGGTAAAGACAGTACACTTTGAGCCCTGTGTCTTAACAGAGACAGACTATGATGGACATCTCTACAGGTGCATAAGCAAAACTGCATCATGGGTATTATATCCGTACTGCATGCCTACAGATGCATCAGCACAACTGCATCATATTATATCTGAATTTCATGCTAAGCTGGGCATCCTGGAGTTTAAGGGTGAGGAGTCAGGACGTTTAGGAGTCAGGAATGAGGGTGAGGAGTGAGTGTTAGGGGTTAGGGAATAGGGTTAGGATTGAGCAGGAGCGACAGGCACCGACCTGAACGTATGAACGGGGAGCGGCTCCTTCTGGCCTTGTCCTCTCATCTGAAGCACCTCCTTGGACGCCTTCCTCAGCCTCCTCTCTGCCGCCTCCTCCTGCCGCTGCTCCTGCTGGCTTTGGTTTGCCTGTGGAGCAATTGGATCTCCTCAGAACCTCCTATACCATTGACTAAAAACACACAGCAACTCCTCCTCTACAGTAAACAAAGAGCACCTCCTCTGGCATTAAAAGCATAGCACCTCCTCCTCCACCAGTAAACACACAGCACCTCCTTCTCTACTAGTAAACACACAGCACCTCCTTCTCTACTAGTAAACAAACAGCACCTCCTTCTCTACCAGTAAACAAACAGCACCTCCTCCTCCACCAGTAAACAAACAGCACCTCCTCTACTAGTAAACACACAGCACCTCCTTCTCTACTAGTAAACAAACAGCACCTCTTCTACTAGTAAACAAACAGCACCTCCTCTACTAATAAACACACAGCACCTCCTTCTCTACTAGTA
>NC_082393.1:6507229-6534729 GCF_031168955.1 Gadus macrocephalus
AGAATTGAACTGAAAGACGGTGATACAGACACACAAGGCCCTAGGGGGGTAAAAGCGGAAGTGGGGGGGGGGTGGACGGAGTAGGGGACAAAGCCCGGCCTACCAGCAGCTCCTCGTGGGCCTGCGCTCCGAGCGAGCAGAGCGAGAGTTGGAGGGCGCAGGGCGCCAGCGCGGCGGTCGCCACGGGGATGCGGAAGCCCTCGTTGAAGGTGACGTGTGGCGTGGGCTCCAGGGCCTTGCAGCAGTAGAAGGCACAGCAGGTCCGGCCGGCGTCCACCGGGACCAGGTGCACCTTCACGTATCTGCCCCCCCCAAGGATAACATCAGGTCATACACATGGGACGGTTCTCTGAGGCCCGCAGCGGCATGGGGCTCCGACTGACAAACCCCAGGTCTCAGGTCAACCCCAGCTGGGGCGAGGCCAAAAGATGGATGTGGTCGTTTACATCCAGACATTAAGACATTGAGCGGACAATTTAATCCAAAGTTACAGTGACTTACAGTATATACGGTTATTTATTAATTTATATGTAATTAAATTAAGGTAGAGGTTTGGGCATCTTGTTAAAGAAAATCCCCCCAGAAAGACGGCGTACATTGCTTACATGTACATTAAGCAGATGCTTTTATCAAAAGTGACTTCTCATAAGTAGATTTGCTCATGTAGCACCTAAAGTAGAATTTGTGTAGCAGCCGCCAATGTGATTCTGTGCTTTGATTCCTTTGATTCGCTGCCTCACTTCTAAGCTTTTAATAAGGGCCTCTGATAGATGTCACGATGTAGATGTAAAAAGGACTTCCGATTGAGAATGCAGGAAGTGGTAAGAGTGACAGAGCCATAAGACAGTGTTTACACCATTCTCCCTCGACACTCACACTTTGTGTCCGTCTCGCACTGTGGACTTGTTGAGATTCTTCAGCTGCAGGAGATGTAACAGGAGACTCTGAGAGGTCGAGTCGTACCTGGGACGCATGGTGAGAGGGAGAGAGACATGGGGAAAAAGAGAGAGAGAACGAACGAGGGAGAGGAGAGAGAGCGAGAGAGAGGCAAAGACAGAGTGGCCGAGAGAAATTAAGATGTTAACACTTACAATCAAAATGTGTACCATTACCAGTAAATGTAAACAGTCTTGTAAGTCAGTCTTTGTAATCTTTTGATTATTATCGATAAGAAGCTTATTTTACTATGCATATATGCTTTGGCTTATGTAATTGTATATCTTCCAAGCCGTTGAAATCTTTGAATTGAAAGGAGACACAGAGATGCTGTTCAGAGGTAGAGAGGCGAGTGTCAGTAACACCGGTCTGGTGTCTGGGTCTGCTAGTGTCAGTGCTGAGGGTCCTGTACTCACAGCACTCCCAGATGGATCTGGACCGGCTCGCTCACAGACGCCAGCTCCTTCATGTAGGCCAGCTCCTCAGACTCCTCCGTCCTATAGGAGCACACGTAAAACCTCACTTACTTACACCACAAGGACTATTGTTGATATGATGAACTCACTCATTCAAAGTTCGGCTCACTGTCTTACATTTCAACTTAAAGTGTTTGAACTCGCCGGCTCACATTTGAAATGTTCTACTCACATTTAAACTCAATATTAAATCACTGACTGGAATGATAGCTGACTGACTGCTATCTTAACTGAATGACTGACTGACTTGTATTTCACCACATTGTTACCGTAGGTCAGATAAACTACTGGATTCTGAAACAGAGAGGCCATGGCCCTGTTTACAAGATACAAATAGATTCTACAACCATTCTTGAATTACCCTTGTAACAGGCATTTAAAAAAAGACGCAGCTCTCTCACAACTGTCTAAGTCTGTTTACATGTAGGGTTAAATTCACCAGAGATCCCCCTTCATATGCCCTTGTGCACACAGATCTTCTGATTTTTGAAAACGCCATGGTTCATCTCCGGAGGTGGATATGCAAACGCTTGTCTCCTTCTCGGTTGTCTCCTTCAGGCAGGAACATCCTTCTCGGTTGTTCCTGCCTGTTTAGACCGAGAAAAGCTCTCACAATCTATCTCACAACCACTCTCAACTCCCGATATAAAAAGGGACGTTTAAAGCAGGGCCCATGTGAGCCGTCTCGACTATGTCATCAAGTGTTCTTTCCTCCTCTGCCACTAGATGGAGCCAGTGCTATAGAAATGCGGGTCAGAGGGACGTGGTGAAAAAAACTGGGAGGAGAGATGGATTGGAGAAACAAATTGGGAGGAGAGATGGAGGGAGGGGAGAGAGGAGAGAGAGAGAGAGAGAAGGAACCAGTGACAGCGAAAGAGAGACCGAAAGAAGAATTTGATTATAATCAAGCTCTTCTGTATTGAAATCAAGTGAGAGGCGGAGAGAGACACAAAGACAGGAAGAGGGGGTGGGGCTCGCCTCACCTCCGGCCCCAGGCCTCGAACACGCCGCTGTCCGTGGCCAGAGCGTCCTCCGAGGGGCCTGCAGACACGCGACGCGCACGCCGCCCGCTACGGTTGGCGCTGTTGCACCTCAGGGTGACTCCTGGGGACACACACACACACACACACACACACACACACACACACACACACACACACACACACACACACACACACACACACACACACACACACACACACACACACACACACACACACACACACACCAAAACAGGTCAGCATACCACACCAGGTGATTCAGTAGATTGACAACACTAACCCTATCCCTAACGTAAAAGACGGTTGAAAAGTGTGTTGAACTTTAATGTTTAATGTTGGCATTTCATTTATAAATGATTAATTCTGTATTAATTCCAAGGAGTAGTCTTGTTTTTTTACAGCCAGTGCCTTGCTCAGCGAACACGGCAGGCCGTCTCTCAGGTCACCGAGGGGTCAGAGGTCGTAAGGTCACTCGCCTGCGGAGGTGAACGCCCCCTGATGCCCGGCGTCTCTCGGTGCGGCGCCCGTCTCCTCCGGGAGGGGCGGGGCTTGCTGGCCCCGCCGGCCCTCCAACAGACAGCGCCCCGCCAGCTCCAGGTACTCCTCCGTCATCTGGGCCAGGGGGCAGTCCTGAGACCCCGCCCCCCCCGCCGCCACCGCCACGGCAGCCGCCGCCACCGCCGCGTGGGGCGTGTCCAGCGGCGAGCTGGGCGGGGACAGCGAAGACAGCGAGGAGCGGGAGGAGAGCGAGGCGAGCGAGTGGGGCGTGTCCTGCGAGCGCTTGGGCTTGCCCTGCGGGGGCGGGGCCACGGCCTCGCCGGCGCCGTCCCGGGCGGCGGCGGCGAGGACGTCGGCGGGCAGCAGGTAGCGGGGGTGGGGCTCGTGGGCGTCGTCGTGGCGCTCGTACTGCGGCACGCCGTAGATGTCGCTGAAGCTGATGGAGCTCAGCGAGCCGCGGCTGGACGCCAGAGACCCCCGGCTGGACGCCAGAGACCCCCGGCTGCTGCTGGACGACACGGTCAGGGAGCTGGCCGATAGGCTGGGGGGGAGGAGGAGGGGGAGGGGGGGGAGGAGGAGGAGGAGGGGGAGGGGGGAGGAGGGGGAAGGGGAGTGGGAGGGAGAGTGGTAGTAGGTGGACATCAGTACTCGACGAATACAAGAAAACAACAATTCTAATATGTATATTGTATGGCGCACTCCAAGAGAAGTACACCAACACTAGTCCTACAGGAATGCAATACGATCATTGAACCAGATTAAAACAATAGTACCAGTGCTGTAGAAGGACAAAACAACCCCAGTAATATAGTGTATTTAATAAAACACATATACTAGAAATGCACAATAACAAAGTCAAATAATGATAATGTAGCGTGTGGAATTTTTTGGTGTGGAAGCATGCCATTAGTCAATCATAGAGGACAGGGTGGACATTACGGTACGCCTATTATCTGAGTCACACAGCGACAGTGCATGCCACGCAAAGTATAACTAGCAGTGGGCATTAACCACAGGGTGCACACGCACAGACAGACAGACAGACAGACAGACAGACAGACAGACAGACAGACAGACAGACAGGCAGACGGACAGGCAGACGGACAGGCAGACGGACAGGCAGACAGGCAGACAGGCAGACAGGCAGACAGGCAGACAGGCAGACAGGCAGACACCTCTTGAGCTGGGAGTGCAGGTAGGTGGTGAGCCGCGTGGCCTCCTCCAGCTGTCTCAGTAGGATGTTCCTCTTCTCCTGTAGGAGGATCCTACCGGGACACATACAGGTATATGATGTAAAAAACCTACTCCACCACACCAAACACTTTCATAACCAACCTACAATACAAATCCTAGCCATTTGTGACCCATATCTGTAAACCGCTGGGTTTCAAGTTCCAAAAAACATTGGTACACTAAACCACAAAATCCATTGATGTTTGCCTCGGGGGCGCTCTGTGATGACTTCCACAACCTTATTGACCAATAACATCAAATATTGACCGAAAGGATCCCCGACGGCACCTTCTCCTCACCCCTTTCCCTCTCCTTCCTTCTATCCACCTCCCTCTCTTTCTCCTCCTCCTCCTCCACACTAACCTCTTCATCCCTCTCCTCCTCCTCACTCTCATCTTCTTCCTCATCCCCCTCCTTCTCTTCCTCCTCCCTCTTCTCCTCTTCCTCTACCCACTCCTCCTCCTCACTCTCATCTTCTTCCTCATCCCCCTCCTTCTCTTCCTCCTCTTCCTCTACCCTCTCCCTCCCCCCCTCCTCCTCCTCCTCCCTCTCCCCCCCCCTCCTCCTCCTCCTCCTCCTCCCTCCCCCCCCTTCCTCCTCCTCCTCCTCCTCCCTCTCCCCCCCCCTCCTCCTCCTCCTCCCTCCCCCCCCCTTCCTCCTCCTCCTCCTCCTCCCTCTCCCCCCCCCCCCTCCTCCTCCTCTCTACCCACCTCCCCTCGTACCTCTGGTTGGCCCCCTGGTTCTGGGAGGTGTGGGCCCGCTGCACCTCCTCCTCCAGCCTCCGGCGCTCCTCCTCCAGCTGCAGGGAGGCGTCGGCGGGCTGCGGCTGCTGGCCGAGCAGCGTGATCTCCTGGAGGAGCGCCTCCTTCTCGCGGACCAGCTGCATGAAGCCCCGGTCGCGCTCCGCCTCGGCCTGGCCCGACCAGCTCTCCCCCTCCAGCTGGGCCAGCTGCTGCTGGATGCTCTGCACCCTGGCAGGAACACACAAGGTGGTATACCAGCTAGCCTAACGTACATGGACATTATCATACAATCTATCCTACATGACCGTATCATATGAGATTTAAGACCGTACATCATCATAACCATCTATCCTTCATGAACATTATAATATCAGATATTATACCATCTATCCTACATGTACATTATCATATTATATATTATACCATCTATCCTACATGTAAATTATCATATTATCATAACCATCTATCCTTCATGAACATTATATAATGAGATATTATACCATCTATCATTATAAATTATCATATTATATATTATACCATCTATCCTACACGTACATCATCATATTATACCATCTATCCTTCATGTACATTATCATATCATAAATTATACAATCCATCCTGCATGTGCATTATCATATTATACCATCTATCCTACATGTACATTATCAAATACATTATACCATCTGTCCTAGATGTACATTATCTTATTATATATTTTATAGTGTTTCATTTGCTGAATAAGACGCCCTTTACATTCACCTACATTTGCTCGCACACAGCTCGATATTATACTCTAATACACTATTATGTATTTATACATTCTACAGCACTGGCGGCTAGCAGAAAAGTGTAGGAGGGCAGTACTGTTCCACCCGTTTGGCAAGACTCCCAAAACATAGCCCTACAGGTGCCTTCTGAGGACCTCAGTGAGGCCAGCACCACCCCGGCCTGAGACCGGGTCCAAGGATCAAATTAAACGATGTTTATGTGTTTGAGTTCAGACTGTGACTCAGAGGCGGAACACAGAAGTTTCCACAGGTCCTGCTCTCTCCCTCTCTCCATCAACTCTGATCTCATAGTTGGCATTCTAGCAGTCAGCATAGCAACATGAACACCCTGCCGTCCTCAACACACGCACTTCGGGAAAAGTCCCATTTCACATGTCATGGCCAACATAATGCATACTTGGTTATTTCATGGCAGACTGCATGTTTTGTGTGTGATATGTGCTGTGATGTGTGTGCATGTTGTGTTTGTGATTTTTTTTTGTGCATGTTGTGTGTTTACATGGTGTGTGTGTGTTTGTGCATTTTGTTTGTGTATGTTTTGTGTCTACATGTTGTGTGCGTCTGCTTTTTGTGTTGGCGTGCATTTTGTTTGTATATTTTGTGCGTGGGTGTCTTTGTGTATGTTGTGTGTGCATTTTTTCTGTGTGAATGTTATATTTGTGCATGTTGTGGTGTACATGTTGCCTGTTTGCATATTATGTGTGCGTACATGTTATGAGTGCACACGTGTTTGTGTGTACATGTTATGTGTGCATGTGTGTGAGTGTATGTTCTGTGTGTGTGTTACGTCTCCTTTACTGGAAGGGGAAAGGGGCTAACTCAAACTGTGCTAGTTCTCTGCTAACTCAAACTGTGTTAGCTCTAGGTTGGTGAGTCAGGATACTTACTTCTTCTTGGCCTCTTCATACTGCCAGTTGAGCTTCACTTTGTCCACCAACGGAGAGGAATCTGAACCGTACTGGAAGAGAAGAGGAGATTAAATGACAGGGCAATGTCCGACCTTTAGCTTGATAACCACGATCGCCAATATTCACTTTATTTATATATATATATATATATATATATATATATATATATATATATATATATATTGAGTTACATATCGGCTTCTACTTTTCTGTTATGTTTGGTTTGCGTCGACCGTAAGAAAATTCCCCCTGCACTGGTTGAGTGGTCATGTAACTCTTGAATTTAATTTGACCATTTTAAGGGTCAAAGCACCGTAAGAGTTTAAACACACACAAACACACATAAAAACTGGCATCAGAGATTGATGGAGTGGAGGTTAAATCACAACAACCGTGTCAACATTTGGAAGGTTTTATAATAGTAGCATGTTGTCCTATGCTAGTCCCTGCTGCTATAAAATAATAAAGCAGTCACCAAGATTCGTTTAGAATTAATTCATAAATTCCAGCACCCTCTTAAACTTTATTTGGCACAGTAAAATTCATGTTAACAGACTCATATAACATCTTGAATTATCCTCAAACATTTCTTCATGCTTCTCATTCCACCCTGTCGCGACTTGCAAGAGAACGCAAAAAATGTCTTGAGCTAGCAATCCATCAAGTGCCATCAAGCGTCACCTAGCAACCCAGTGACTTGTTTATCAGCTGTTTTCATAGCGTTGGGCGACATTCATTTTGAGGTCTGCAAGACTGCTCAGGTATTTATTCTGATGATGCTTTGGAAAAGCTTCAGTTTTGGATATTAAATAAAAATGGATAAGTCGGACAGGTATTAGTCTAAAGATGGTTAAAGTTAGGGTATATGGGCAAGTTTGCATACAACGGTTAGAGCTAGGAATAAGGGTAGCTTTGGTGTGGTTAAGGTCTGGATGAGGACCAGGCTGAGGGCAGTGCACCGCAGCAACGAGCCCAGCAGAAGTGCCTCTAGCCAGTGGGGCCGTTGACCCCCTGGGGGTTGGAGGGCAGCCTACCTCTCCCAGGTATTCCGTCTGGCAGCCCGTCTCGCAGAACTGCAGCTGATTGGCCAAGTCGCCCGCAGCGCTCACCGACTCATCCCCTAGCGATGTGTTGCTATGGAAGTTCAGCGTCAGTTTAGCAAGGCTCTGATTGGTTGAGAGGAACACAAGAAAAGGGAGAGAGTTCATTACTGCGCAACAATAAAGAAATTATGTTACCGGTATATGAACACGGATTTAAGCGAGGGTTTTGAGGGTTTTGAAAAGGCTCTCAAACATTAAATTTTGCTCGAAAACATTGGCTTTTGGCTGTTTAGCAGCAGCCCTGAAATACAAGTGAATAAGTAACCACACTCTCCCTCAAATCTGGATTGATTGTAAAATCATGTCGCCACTGTTTTCTTTTCAGGTACACAGAACCACGCCTTTGTTTTGGAATGTATCGATGGTATTGACATATATACAACGGTGCTTTAACATGGCTGATAATGGACCAACAACACTGAATTGTTTGTGGCATACCAAATACTATACGCATTTTACTAATCGGGCATTATAGTTGACATTGTAGACAGACAAATAGTCAACATTACAGCATCATCACTCTGCAGGTGAAATACAGTCCCTGAAATTTGTGTTTGAGGAGCCTACCTGGATGAAGTCTACAGGTATGGGAGGAGCCTACAGGTATGGGAGGAGCCTACCTGGATGAGGTCCTGCCTCTCCTTCTCGCCCGTGCTGATGGCCTTCTTGATGCTGCGCAGCTCGTTGAAGATGGCCTGCGCCTCGTCCAGCTTGTAGTTGGTCTGACTGCTGGACATCTTCCTGTCAATCCTGGCAAACACAAGGAATAAACCATGCTTAATCATTCAGCAGACACTTTTACCCCAACCAACCGAATCGGTTGGGGTAAACACACACACACACACACACACACACACACACACACACACACACACACACACACACACACACACACACACACACACACACACACACACACACACACACACACACACACACACACTTTGGGATTCAGAACTTAAACCGATTATCTGTAAATTTAGGGGGCATTTATGTTAATAATCAAAAAATATCCCTTCAAAATAACCCTCATAAAAGGGAACATATTTACAAATATCAAGTGATCAAAAATAATATTATTTTTGCAAATATACACTGCATCCTAAAAAGTGATTTCACTGTGTGTGTGTGCACTCTCGTGTACGTGAATGTATGTTGTTAGTCTAGTAAGGGAACATTGAGTGAATGAAATGAGTTTAAATTTTCATTCAGAAGGAGGTACAGTATGCGATGCTTCATCATCTCACTGGACATTAAGACACTCACCACCTCCTAATTATAGTCTGTGCGTCAACCCCCCCCTCTTCTGACACCTCATTATAATAACTCAAGTTAGAGATGACCTCGCTCCTTCCTTACCAGAGGCCGGGCCGTGTCTTGAAGGGGAAATGTTTTCATTGGGAAACGCATCAGTATCAAGTCATGGTCGGTCGATTTCAATAAATTAAGTCATATGCTCATAGCAGGAGGGCCACTAACTTCATGATTTCTGAAATCACTGTTTCCACGAACGGCATCAAGAAACATTAAGTTAAGTTATGTCGACAGTTAGGCCAGGGTAAACATTTATCTTAATCTGTTCTCACGTGAGTCTTTTTTTTTTTTTTTTTTTTTTTAAAGGCCCAGTTGCAAAGGCCAAAATAGTTGGGAAGTGAAACGTGAGCTAGCCGTTCAACGTAGCCAGCCATAGCCGAGTGCTAGCTCTCCCTGGCTAACAGAAATGCTCCAGAAAGAGAGGACTACAAATAAACAAACTAGCTTGTGTTTTTTTACCTCACCCGCCAACACAGGGAACTATAGCAAACTACATTATCATAGCTTGCCGTTACCAACTACAATCCATTCGCCTAATAGGACTCCAAATTCACCCAACTTAAGGAGGGTTTTAAGTCTGTAGGGGTGCTTAAAGGGGCTCCCGGGACCCCTGGCCTTGAAGGTGTGTGCGTATGTGAGGAAGAGGAGGAGGAGGAGGAAGAGGAAGAGGAAGAGGAGGAGGAGGACGACGACGACGAAGACTGGGTGCTGCTAAGGCCCTGCATGCCTTGGACCTAGCCTTGGCATGTGGTTCTGGCCCCACCACAGCCCTCTCCCTCTTCAACAGCAGGTACTGTTCTGCTGCCCAGGGGCCTGGCCGCCCCTAAACAAGCAGTGCTTTGTCCCCCCGCGGCCCCCTTCTGCTGGCAGGCCCTGGGCTCTGCTCAGTGGCTCCAGTACCTCTGGCTGTTTGTGTATATTTACCACTTTAAAGATACATATATACAGAATGATATATCTTTATATTCCTACACGCATCATTTATATCCATAGACGCGTATGTAGCCATATATTAGATTTGAGACACATATATTCATACATGAAGGCTTATAAATAAGCCTACATACATAGTATGTATGTATGTATGTATGTATGTATGTATGTATGTATGTATGTATGTATGTATGTATGTATGTATGTATGTATGTATATAGAATGCATTGGCATCAGCAGTAGGGCTGAGGGGAGCGGGGGGGGGGGGGGGGGGGGGGGGGGGGGGGTTCTTTGGGCTCCCTGCGGGGCGGCGCGGAGGGGAAACGAGCGGCCATATTGGCAACATCAGCTGAGGAAACAATAGAAACTATTTGAACAATAGAAACTTCTTCGGACAATATCAACTATTCAAACAATAGAAGTTATTCGAACTGTCGAAACTCTTCGAAAAGAATAGCGTCCTCGGCTCCCTACCGCTGCGTGAACCACAACAAACATTCAGGACTAGGTGTAAACACACACACACACACACAGTCACAGTCAAGGATCAATCGGTGTTTTCTGCAAGCAGTGTGTTGTGCTGGCTATTCTGGGAACGGAGGGCTGTGTATTATCTAGCAGATAAGAGCCAGTGGCCAGGACTCAGGAAGAGCAGAGGAATGCACCCCCTCCCCCCCCCCCTCCACACAGCTACTTCCTGTCCGGGCCACGGCTCTGGGCATCCTCTTCCTGGGGTGGAGTCCCCACGTTTCCGCTGAAAAAAAATTCTCTGCTCTCCTCGAAATCCTTTTGCTCTCCTCTCTCCAAACGCTCTCCTCTCTTCTCTTCTCCTCTCTCCCCTCCACTCCACATCCTCTCCTCCTCCTCCTCAAACGCTCTCGCCCTGTCCTCTCCTAAACCTAGATCCTCACCTCTCCTCAAACTCCCTCTTCTCCCTCTTCAAAGTCTCCTCTCATCTCCTCAACCACTCGTCTCCTCACATCCTCGTCTCCTCCAAACCTCCCCTCCTCAAACACTACCCTTTCTGTATCTTCAGAGACACATAGCTACTGTGAAATCAGTGGTGGGGGATAGTATTTAGTTCTGTTTATTTATAGAAACGTAGCCCTACAATTTTTATAAATAAATTTTTCGAAAGTTATGTTTATTTTATTTACTGATTTGCTGTACGGCTGTAAAGATTACACCTTCGTTATAAGATTCAATTACATGATTCAATTATATTAAACTGAAGCCCAGAGCACAACATAAGTTGGGAAATGTTTCTGGAAAGAGTCACTCCTAGTTATGTTCTTGTTTTTATCACCCTCCATAAAAAACCTACTAATATAACATGACTCAGGTTCTCTATCCAGTTTTAAGGGCTATCCAAGTACTTCAGTACGACTCCAATCTTCATTTTTAACTGAATACTAATGTTTGTGCTGCTTGTTTATGGCCTGTCTACTACAGTTTGTGTGAGTTCCTTCGTGCCAAGACACATTCGTTTCATATGTAAATAGCCGGAATAAACCCTGGTTGTAAAATGAGGGCAAGGGGTTGAACCGACCGGCAGGTATAAGCTGAGTGGAGTGAGGATGAGGAGGATGAGGGAAAGAGAGATGAAGACAGACAGAGAGAGAGGGTGTGTATGGGTATGTGACTGTGAGAGTGTGTGTTGGTGTCCGTGGGTGGGAACCTGCGGGGGTGAGGTCAGTGTACTGGGGAGGAAGAAGAGGAAGGGTGGGCTCCACAGGGTCACTCACTCTCTCACTCACTCACTACAAAACTTATGACTTACTCCTGCAGGGTCTCCACGCCCATCTGGTTGTAGTGGAGCTCCTGCTTCATCTGGGCTAGTTCCTGCTTTAGCCTGCAGAGCTGGAGAGACAGAGACAGAGACAGAGACAGAGACAGAGACAGAGAGACAGAGACAGAGACAGAGAGACAGAGACAGAGACAGAGACAGAGAGAGGGACAGAGACAGAGACAGAGACAGAGAGACAGAGAGACAGAGACAGAGAGAGAGGGACAGAGACAGAGACAGAGACAGAGACAGAGGCAGAGACAGAGAGAGGGGGACAGAGAGACAGAGACAGAGACAGAGACAGAGACAGAGACAGAGACAGAGACAGAGACAGAGAGACAGAGAGACAGAGATAGCCAGAGAGAGAGCGAGAGAGACAGAGAGCGACAGAGACAGAGACAGAGAGAGAGAGAGGGACAGACAGACAGACAGACAGACAGACAGACAGACAGACAGACAGACAGACAGACAGACAGACAGACAGAGACATAAAGAGAGAAAGAGCGAGAGCAAAATTGGTTAGGGAGAGAGAGATGTTGGAGAGAGAGAGAGAGAGAGGGGTGAAGGAGAGAGAGAGCAATGTCAGCACGGAGCACACAATGGCCGTCTCTCCTCACCCGGCAGCACAAACCGCCGCCTCATGACTATTCACCCCAGGGGGAAACACTGGCTGGTTCTGGGGCTAAACATAGACCTCGTTCTGGGTCTAGACCTACACAATGGTTCTGGGTCTCCACCAGAACAAGAACCTACAAGGTCGCCCTGGTTTTATACCAGAAACTCACTACACAATGTCCTGAGTCTAGACCTACACAATGCTTTGGGTCTAGACCTACACAACGTTCTGGGTCTAGACCTACACAACGTTCAAGGTGTAGACCTAGACAACTTTCTGGTCTAGACCTACACAACGTTCTAGGTCTAGACCTAGACCACCTTCTGGGTCTAGACCTACACAACGTTCTGGGTCTAGACCTACACAACCTTCTGGGTCTAGACCTACACAACCTTCTGGGTCTAGACCTACACAACGTTCTGGGTCTAGACCTACACAACGTTCTGGGTCTAGACCTACACAACCTTCTGGGTATAGACCTACACAACCTTCTGGGTCTAGACCTACACAACGTTCTGGGTCTAGACCTACACAACGTTATGGGTCTCTAGACCTACACAATAGCTTGAGGTCTCAAGCAGTCGCCATTGATGCCTTCTAGTTATACAAGGAGGTTCTAGTTTTATCATCATCATAATTCTTTAAGTAACCTTCGGTGTTTCATTGCTTGTGTTCTGGGGAAAACAGAACAGACATTTTACGTGCGAGGGCACACCCCTCTGCCCCCCCCCCCCCCCCACCATCCCAAAACAACATGGTGGCTAATTGTTGACCTAGCCTCTTCGTGACCCCACAGCGTCGCTACGGCGACGATGATGATTCCATCCTCGTCGTCAGGGGGCCCCCACTCCACGGTCAGCGTATCCTGTGTAGGCACCACACCCTAGCTGCCCCCCCACACGTCCTCTGCCGGAGTGCAGTCAGAGGCCCCACACACCGTCTCTGATGCCCAGATCTATTGTTCAGGGCGAAGGAGGACTCACCCGCTCCCGCCTGCAGGCGATCTCCACCTTGATCCGGTCGGGGTCGTACTTCACATTAGAGGACGAGCCAGAAAGAGCTGCGCAGAGACAGGGAGACAATCAGCTCAAACCACTGCTACACTTTGGCGTGTGCGTGGGAGCGCGCGTGCGTTTGTGTGTCCAACAACATTTGGTCCAAAGAAAGAAGGAAGTGGAGTCAGATTGACGCCTCCTGTGTATAGGCTGTTTGGCCGATGGTTAGAGAGGGTCGGAGGTCAGCCGGGCGGGGCTGTGTTAGTAGGGTGGGATTGATGTGGGGTGTAGTGGGGGCTGGACCGGGAGAACGGGGGCGGGGGTGTTAACCATTGAGGGTGAGTGAAATGAGAGAAGAGAGAGAGAGAGAGAGAGAGAGAGAGAGAGAGAGAGAGAGAGAGGGGTCTTTTGAAGTGAGGGTTGCAGCTCTGAAACCCGACCAGTCCTGTTGGAGGTGTGTGTTTCTGAGATAAAGACACCTGCGTGGAGTCTTGCACGCACACACACACACACACACACACACACACACACACACACACACACACACACACACACACACACACACACACACACACACACACACACACACACACACACACACACACACACACACACACACACACACACTCCGACTTTCATCTGTTGGGCTGAGTTATGTACAGGCGAGATAGAAACAGCCCAACATGCTATAGCTAACAAGACCATGTGTTTATGTGTGTGTGTGTGTGTGTGTGTGTGTGCATGTTTGTGTGTACACACATTCGAGTGTGTGTATAATGAGATTGTGGGTACAGTGTTGAGTGGATGAAATCTGCGTGTGTATAACACACGCAGATGTATAGAGTGTGACTTTGTGTGTACATGTACTGTACAGCCTGATTGACGAAAAACGAAAAAGCTTGCATTACCACTGGCGAGGGAGTGTCCGTCCTCCTCCTCCTCCTCCTCCTCCTGCACCTCCTCCTCCTGGTTCATCTCCCGGAGGAGCAGCATCTCCTGCTGGGCCAGCTGCAGCCGCTGCTGCTTCACCTGGTACATCTCCTTCTTGGCCTGCAGCGCCTCCTCCGCCACCACCAGGTACTCCTTCAGCATGCGCTCCTGCTCCTGCCGCCATTGCGTGCGAGGGTTCTCTATCTGGGTGGTCTCTTGGCGGCGGGGAAAAACACGCAAAAACAACAACGAGGGGAGAGAGAGAGATACAATGGCCGTGATGAGCCAGGAGGAGGTAAGTGGGAGAGAAGGTCCGGACGGGGGCGTGGGTTGAGAATACGATTTTTTTTTGCCTTCTTTGCTTTATGATAGAGTGAGGTAGACGGGGAGGTATGGGAGGAAGAGGGGAAGACATGCAGCATAGGACCACGGATGAGGAATCAAACCCGGGTCGCTGCGATCACGCCTGAGCCTTTAAGGTCACCAGGTTGTGTGGTGTGGTGTGATGATTGACGATGCAATGATTGGGTATGCATTGATAGGGATCTTTTTTTTTTATCATTACTGTTTGTTTATGGGTTTCTTGGTGCTCTCGTCATTGCCGTGGTTTGTATGTAAAAAAAAGCAACATTTATGCTTTTCAAAACCACAATTCGAAACAATTAAAAGACAAACGTCCACATTTGATCACATATTGCTCCAGGAGGCCTGGACCTGAAATCCTCCCCAGAGAAGGGGACTCCAGCTGGGGAGGAGGTCAGAGCACGGCACACGGGAACAGGAAGTGTGGAGCCCCAGCCCTTCCCACTTCCTCTTTAGAAGAACATGTTTCCCATAGTCATGAATAAACGGTGCTACTCCCAACGTAATCACATACATCAGAGCTAACTATGCTAACACTCCCTTAAAACAACAAGAACCCCAGTAGCGTGCCAACAGTGTTTTTTTGTTAATTACTACCCATGGTATTTTACACAGTATTGATTCATGTTCAGTATTGGTTTGCCATTTAGCCGACCCATTAATCGAAAGAGATTTAAAGTGAATTCAGATACAGGAGTAGGTAGGGGCTGGACACGGCATTCGAGATTTAAGGAGCAGGTAGCCATTAGGGACCATCTTGGTCAAGCATGCCTACAGATTTGATCTGTGGACATTAGGGGATCGAACCCAGCACCTTTAAGCTAGGGAGACGAACGCTCACCAACCACACAATCCTACCCCTGTTACACAACAACCATTGTCACCTAAACCAGCATGAGCTACAGCACCCACGGGGCTAACCGCGTGCACCCATTACGCACGACTCGGGTGGATGCTAACGACACAGCTGTCTGTGTGTGTGTGTGTGTGTGTGTGTGTGTGTGTGTGTGTGTGTGTGTGTGTGTGTGTGTGTGTGTGTGTGTGTGTGTGTGTGTGTGTGTGTGTGTGTGTGTGTGTGTGTGTGTGTGTGTGTGTGTGTGTGTGTGGGACTTCTAAGTACAGTCCACTCCGTGACGAGAGCGCAGGGAGATGATGAGGTCAGCGTGCTGGAGGGGAAGGAGAGCGGAGATGATTCAGAAGCTGCTGGGTTCAGCGCTGACACACCGTTAAGGAACGCGGGCCGGGACCAAACTGTCTGGTCAGCCCCACTGGGCGTCTCGGGTCTGGGTCGCGGACACAATGGATTTCTCTAGTCAGTGTAAGTTTGGTAGAATTCTTGTTTAATGATGAGATGCTATGTGTAGTGGTGTTGAGCATTAGAAATCAATTGTGCAAGTATGGTAAGGTATGGCAACTGTGTGATGCCTGCGAGACTCAAAATACTAGGTCTTCATTTACGTTGCTTTCATTTCTTATTGCTGTATATATTTGCGTCTATCCTTAATGATTAAATGTTTGCTGGAATATCATATTTATTGTATATTCAATGTATATTTGTTGAGATACAGTTATGAAAAGAGCTGCATGGTGTTTGCTAAATTTAAGGAGGCAGCCGAGGACGTAGGAGAGGAGGGAGATGAGTTGAAGGAGATAGGGTGGAGGAGATGGAGGAAGACAGAGTGGAGAGGAAAGAAGCTGATGGGAGATAGGGGAGGAGTCAGGTGAGGAGAGATGGGAGAGGACATAGGAGATGAGTTAGGAGAGGAAATAGGAGAGGAGATGGGATGAGATGGGAGAAAGGGGAGGCGTCAGGAGAGGAGATTATACGGCAGAGGAGAGAGGAGAAGGACAAAGTGGAGGAGATAGGAAAGGAGATGGGAGAGGACATGGGAGAGGACATGGGAGGGGAGATGGGAGAGGACATGGGAGAGGCCATGGGAGAGGGCATGGGAGAGGGCATGGGAGAGGACATGGGAGAGGACATGAGAGGGTGGAACTCACTGTTGATGTGGTCGATGTAGTACAGGCCCACCTGCTGGTCGTACACCACCTCCCAGCCCAGAGGAAGCTCATCGCCCACGCAGTCTGCAAACGTCAGCGGCTTGGTGATCCTGCAGAGACACGACAACATCACACCATCATTATGACAGCCCCAAGACATCATCATTACCACCTAGAGCGTCTTCCAGATAACACACCACTACCTGCATCTCATTGTACAGAAATATCTGGAAATACTAGATTATGTAGGGAAACCATTTTACATCTGTGCATTCAGCACCTATCGTACTCCTAGTCTAGCGTTCCTGAAAGGAGGGAACTCTCTTTCTGGTTCCCTCTGAAGGTTTCTTCCCTCTGAGTTTGGGAAGTTTTTCCTTTAAGTCCTTTAGTGCTTAGGGTTAGGGTGTGTGTTCACTGTGTCCTGTGAAGCCCTTTGAGACTAACTGTGATGAAGGGTTTTGCAAGTAAAAACTAGACAACTCTTGACACCCACACATAAACGTATTCCATAAAAATAAACACATACTCCAACGCTCTCTAATATAGTAGTGACAAGGATGAATAGTGAAAAACCAAAATGGTAATGTTCTGGTCGACAGAATGTTCAAACTCTCCCTCAGAAAATAAATCTCACTGGTTCGAGTGTGGAGATGAAAAAAAAAATGCTGGCATCTCAAAAATCCTGAGAATTTCTTGAAAAACCACAAAGCGTGAAGACAGTATTTTGTCGTACACTGCGCTGTGCTTTAGGTGGGAATACAGCTGCTCTCTCAAAAAGGTCTTCAGGTGGATATATAGACAAATGACAAATGACAATGACAAATGATTCTAAGTATTGACGGCTGTCATTGGAACACTTTGAAAGACTAAAATAGTGTATTATTGAATTTGTTCATTCAGGTACAGCTCTTCATTTTAAGTTAAGGGACATTTTCTTTGAAGAGGCATATCGGTTTGACATATTAAGTAAATTAGATATTTAATGGGTGCGAAGTTACATATCCAGTGACATACCCAGTCTGTCAAATTGAGTTACTTTGTGAATTATAATTGTAGTTTACACCCAAACACCCTATTAAGGCTGACAGATGGCTGTGCTTATCGCCGAGTGTGAATCGCTAAGTGGTACATAACAAATGTCATGTCATGTTGTTTAAAATGTATTTTGATTTAATGGCCACTCATTTATCTCGTACCGAGTTAACGGCTTCACTTGGGCCAAGTGTGACAACGCAGGGTAAACAGATTAAGGCAATCTTTCCAACTTCACAAATCATCCCTTTCCCCCAGTCCACTAAACTTGTCATGCGTAATGATAAAAGCCACAGCAACACAGGGCTGACATGTCACTTTTCTAAATGATCGCCCTGTGTGTTGCCTGCATGGAGAAGACCAAATCAAATTCCTAGTATCTGTATACATGGCGAAATAAAGTTGAATTGAATTGAAACACTAGTGTCCCGGGATGGAGCAACATGGCTTCCATATTTTTTTACATTTTTCGTTGACAGCTCGTGGATTGTTACTGACGATGACTATAACTCAACTGAAAACAAAATGGCCACGGGCGGTGACCCCTCCTGCCACAGAATGGCCACAATGCAGACAGTGCTTATCCTGGCTAGGTATGCACACAATGAGCAGCGAAGGCATTCTTCTTCACAGCATTCCAGAGGAAGAACACAGACAAAGTGTCTTTCCTGCTCGCCTCCATTTTACGTTGGAGCCCACTTCCAGACATAGATATTACATATATATGAACATCAAGCTCAAACCATCTCCAGTCTTTTAACCGTTGGGCATCAACTGGCTTTTTTTAAAACAGATGATTGATTATTTTAAGTTATTTAACACAATATGATGGACTACGCAACCTCTGGAATATATCTATACTTAAAAACACTTTCAGTCGGATCTCTCCCATTCCAATCACAACATACTATACTTTAAGCCACTTAAGGAACCAATTCAACCATTTTATTTTGATGATTATCATTATTATTAGATCAAACATTGTCACGTGATTTAAGGAATTCCTGAATTAATACGTGTGGATTAATCACAAAGGCCTAAGGACTTCAACCCAACATTTACCGATATTTTATGGAATGTTTTGTTTTTGCTTGGTTAGTCATAAATCACTATTGTAGGACATAGGTTTAATAATAATAATAATAAATGAAATTTATATAGCGCTTAATATGGTACTCTAACTCTAAGACGCTTATGTTTAGGTTTAGTGCACATGTGTCAGATAAGACACGTGCACGTCTCGCTCTTTATGATGGATGTTCAGTGGCGTCTGCTCCGAACCGCAGCCGAGAGATTTGAAGAATCTGCTCCCACAGCCGCTGGTATGAGGAGGAGGACGATAACCCACCAAATGTCCGGCTGATGACTGTAAACACAACGTGGAATAACCGCTTCAAAATGACCCCGCTCGCCTCTTCAATGCCCCCATGATACATTGCATTCCTTGAGAGCCCCAAACACACCAAACTCATAACTAAACCTTCCTTCGTCTGATGACCAATATAACCTTTTCTCATGCAACGTGGGAAAGAAAATTCCATCCATTTGCCTGCGACACTAGAATCAACCCTTGGTCCCAAAATATTATTTGGGATATTGAGCTGGTCTCAATACTCCTTCTGGGATATTGAGCTGTGTACAATACTCCTTCTAGGATATTCAGCTGTGTTCAATAATCCTTCTGGGGTATTGAACGGTGTTCAATACTCCTTCTGGGACACAGGTGTCTGAGTACAACAGTGCCATTAGAGACAGAACAGAATGAAAGCAATGCAGAGAAACGATGTCATCTACACTGAGAACATGCGCGTGCTTGCCTGTGGTTTGTCAGTGTATTTTGATGAAGATATGAACATAATGTCAATCAGGGGGCTTTCTTGTTTGTTCTGCCGTTTCTTAAACGGCGATGCGTGCAGACGGCGTGCGTCCGACAGGCTCGCGCGTTAACCACATGACTCGAACCCGGACAGCGAGTAAACACGGCGGCCCGCACGCACGACTCAACTGTCAGAATTACTGAAAAGAAAAACTTTGAACAAATGTTGACACACACCGACAAGTCATCCCCCCCCCCCCCCCCCCCCCCCCCTTAAACAAGTGCAAATAGACATTCCTGTGTTTACAGTTGAGTTTGTGTCAATAATGGGTTTAACAATTTTAACTTAACTCTCGTAAAAAAACAACAACAATGAGTCCAATTCAGATCAGTAGAGGGAGCAGGAGTACAACTGTACAAACACTGAACGGACCCCTCTCCTCCTCCACTAGTAACAAGCCAATCAGAGTCTGATTTGACCGCTTTTTTGATGAGGGTTAATGCAGCAGCCATTTTGAACAACACCGCCACAAGAGGGTTCTTTCTTGCGTCAGAAAGTACAGGATGTGTGTGTTACGGAGGACCACTATTCGTAGTAACACGGCTCTGGAGAGTGAATGTTTGTGAATGTTTTCTTCATTACGTGGTCTTGTGACAGCAACCATGGGGGTGGGGGGGGGGTTTAGCAAAGTAGTGGCTCAGCCGGCTGTAGGCCCGACCTCGCAGCACGGAGGAGGAGATGCAGGGGACACCGCAGGTGACCCTACATGACACACATACTTGACATACATACCCTCCCTGAACCCCACAAGAGAACGATTTCAATATAGTGTGTACATGGGCTGTACGGTTTGGTAAAATGTTCACTTTGTGTAAGAATGTATTAATACGTTATAACACTTTTTAACTTGTCCATCAAGCAGAACAGGACTGCTTGGAGGAGGCCCAGAGAGCAGGAAGCGGTTTCCAAGGACCAGCAGTCAGATGGAGCAGGGATGACTCAATGTGGCCATGGCTGACGCTTACGTGCTAAGACGGGGTGTCAGAGAACATGTCAATACACAGATATCAACCACCTCAGACACACAAAGCAACTCTTTGCTCTGCTTTTCTGTTAAAAACACAAACACTGCAATGGAGAATGTATACCAATCAAAGACAAATATCAACATTTAATTGATCCAAAACCTATACCATCAGCTAATAGAAACTAATCAGTATTGGAGTAGTCCTCATTCAATACTTTGAGTACTGCCCTTTGTTCTATGAGAGCGTTTGATAAATTAATTCAGACGAAAGGGCCCTCATCAATCGTTCAGACCAGACGGAAGCCTGGGAGGCTGAAATAGATAAGGAAAAAGATGGAGAACTATTTGAAACCCTCACAGCTGCGCTCAACAAGGGTGGCCGGGAATTACTTCAGGGCCCGGGGAGTGTGTGACAACTTCCCCAGCGAAATATATTTAGTTGTAAAAGACATTTGCTAATTCTATAATAATCCGGACTGTCTTTGGTTGTCCCCTGGAGGGCATTTCTGCCCGGCGACGGCGTTGCGACGGGCCGGTATGTGAAACAGGAGTCTGGGCCTGTGAACCCGGGTCCGGTCACATCTCTTAACAAAGACCCACGCCGCATTCCCGTCGCAAATTAAGATGCGTAAAAACAAGCGCCTCTCTATCCCTGCATTCTCATCGCACGCTAAAAATAATATTCCCTGGTGGACGGTACGCTTCAGTCACAGCGTGGCTCTCTGATGCTCTGCGTGTGGACCGGAGGTTCACCTCCACAGCTTTACTATGATCGGCACGTCGATACAGAAAGTGAAGACATTGGGGTTTCTGAAAAAGCAACTCCTGCTGCGACTATACTTGCATGTCGACTTTTGTGTGATAAACCATCAGAATTGATTTGAATCACTTCATCAGCAAGCCAATGTCGTTTTAATTAGGCAGCTGTATTGAGGTTACAACTGGTGGATCCCTGTAAACAGTCCTACATAACCTTAAACCTTAAATCAACCGTTCCTGCTTGTGTATTTTGGAACAATTGCTACCTGACAGGACAACCTTGAACAACCCAGAAAGGTCTCCAGAAAGATAGCTTCACATGCCTCCATCACTGGGAAATAATGATGCATTCAACGTCGTTTTGTTCTCAATAAAACCAGACTTAATCCTCCGATCATTAAAACAATTGACTACGACTCCTGAATGTTCTTTAACAATATTCCGAGGGCTGGAGGGTCTAGACGATGCTCGAGCGTGGCGGTGACGGGACCAAACGATGACGAGCAGGAAGTGGAGGGATGCGGCTGACGGCGACCCCGGCCATGTCAGAGATGAAGCAACAACAAAGAATTCCTCATTCCTCGGCCGCCTCCTCTAAGCTCTCACGCGCCGCACGAAGGAGCATGCTTCGAATCCCAACCCTCCCCTCTTTCCCAGCTCTGCCTCTCTCTCTCTTCCCCCCCCCCCCCCCCAAGCCCTCCCTCTCTCCCAGCCCTCCCCCCCACACTTTCCCCAGCCCTCCCAGCTCTCCCCACTCTGCCAGTCCTCCCCTCCCTTCCAGCTCTCTCCCAGCCCTCCCCTCTCTCCCAGCGACCGGGGGCGAGTTTTAGAGGGGTTAAGGGGGGGTTGGGGGGCTGGGGGGGGGGGGGGGAGAACAGCCTTAAAGGCTAAAAAGGCCACAAGTGTCGGGTCTAAAAATTCCGTTCCGAGTTAAAAAGGAAACGTGAAAACAACTTTGGGAGGAATGTAATTTATGCGCCGTGTGTCTGGGAGTGGTGCCGGGTGTCAGGGTCCCGACCAGCTGGCCCGGGGCCGGCTCACAGCACGCAGACGCTCACCCGTCCCACCGTGTCCACAATCCCATGGAAATAGGGCCGCTATTAGAAGCTAGAGCCAGGGTGGGCCATCCCCATCCCGCCACACATATAGCCTGGGGAGGGGCCCTCCATACTGGGCCCCCCCACCCTAGGGAGTGGCCCCATTGTGAAACGGTTGAAACAGCCAGACGTTGAGTTTTTCCGTGTAGGGGGAGATGAAATAACGCTGCCTCAACACTGAATTCTGTAATGCATCATTTTGGTACGTTACACAATATGCGTTTTTTTTTTGGTTTTTTTAAAGGGGTGAAACGCAGCTAGTGCACACTCCATCGAACACACGCACGCACACAGGGCCATGTCAACTCGGTGAGTCTTGAGCATATCCTGCCACGGTGGCATTCTTGACATAATGCACATGACAAAAGATCATCATATGGACAATGAGCTGGCCGTTTCAGTTTGGTTTTGTATGTCAACTTCTGAAATGTTTTACACAGCGGTGTTAGCCGAGGAAATGGCAGAAAATCCCTGGTGACAAACATTTGAGAAAAACTGTTAAGAGCAGTTGGGGGGGAACTCTGATAGCCGCCAGCAGACTCCATCGCCAGCACCATTATTATTGGCTCAACTCAAACTGCTGAGGAAAATTAGTATGATTTGTAGCATACAAACTTCATAACAAAGAGCGGGCCGATAAACATGAGTGCTAAACATGAGCACTAAACATTGTTCTGCTAGGAACGAGCAGCCAAATTCAAAAGAAACAAACAAGTGCATTGTCCGCCGGCGAAAACACGCCGGCAGAGAACACACACAGAAGAATGACACCGGGGCCACACAATAGCGGGATTTCCATACGTCCCCGAACCAAAAGAGCCGCCATCATAATAAAACATGGGGGGGTGGAGGTGGTGGAGGGGGAGAGTAGACCCCCCTCTCAACGCTGGAAACACCGCTCCAGAATAATTGAATTTGATGTGCTTTGTGAGCGAGTATAAAGAGTCCCCCCCCCCCCCCCCCCGTCCGTCACCCAGCTGCAGGGTGGCTGGGTCTGTTGCATAACAGAGCTAATGAGAGGTAGATATAGAGATGATTGATCGATCCACACACACACACACACACACACACACACACACACACACACACACACACACACACACACACACACACACACACACACACACACACACACACACACACACACACACACACACACACACACACACACACACACACACTGGTGCTGCCGGGGATCACTAGCAGAAGGGCCGCTTTGGTGGGCAGCAGCAGAGCGGTTCCGGGGCCGCTAGCACAAGGGCCAGCCAGGGGCCCCATAGCAGAGTCGTTCGGGGGTCCCCGGCAGCAGCAGAGCCGCTAGGGGGGCCTCTAAAAGCAGAGCCACTCTTGGACTTGGCGTAGGCATGCATGGTGTGACACTCATTCCATGCTGACAAAACTCTTCACAAAGCAATTATGGCTTAGCAGCAGGACCGCCGGTCATCCCTCTGGCCCCCGACCCCTGCTCAGAGAAACACGCCGCAACACTGCACTTGTCGATGCAGTGCTCTCGCTTCTATTTATCTGACCTTTATTAATGGAATACAAGTGAGCCTCTTTGAGGCTGGCCAAGTATTTTCCAAGAGTGACTCTCTTGCTTACAATACGGGTCTGTTTAGAAACACGTCGAGTGTGAAAGTACTCAAGGAGTACGACGTGTAGATTGAAAAGCAAGTGGGGTTCTGGTCTGTGTCATCGTGTTATTAATATAATGGGTTGAGTTATGTCTTGTAATAAGGTCCACGTTTCCCATCACACAGCTATTGCTTGAGCATTGTGGTGGTTCTACAGTCCACGTTTGCTTGGAATTGGTGCGTTATGGATGCATCGACGTTGTGGCTGTGGGACAGCTGTAGTTCTGTAATTGTGGCTTTTCTGGTCTGTAAGCCGTAAATTACTCTGTTAGACTTGGCGGGGAGTCCGACATAGAAGTATTCAGAGATGTAGTCATCGCACATAAAAAAAAAAACATGATTTAATGCTGATCTCACATTTACTCTTGTTAGAGATGCATCCAGCTATCACATTAAATATCATCAAACTCTTGATGATATGCAGCTATATACTTGAGTCTCCCATTCAACATGCAGCAGAAGAAAGAAATCATCTTCTTTGCTGTTTTCATCCCCCCCCCCCCCCCCTTCTCAAATATTTCTAAATTATAATGGATATAAAGACCAGAAATCGGAGAGATGTTTGGGATGAGGGAGGCTGGCCAGGTTTCCCAGGTGAATGTTCAGTGCTTTCACACGACCGCCACACATTTCACTACAAGACGCCAATCAGCCGCCAACCCCGCTCTACTGGGCCAAAAAGGTCCTACTGGGCCAATTAAGTCCTACTGGGACAACCCCACTTGTACTGGGCCAACCCTGCTCGAACTATAATATACTTATTTACCAGACACCTTTATCCAAAGCAACTTAGATTGTAGTTGTATTGTAGATATATTTCCTGAAGGAGCGGGTAGGGGTTAGAGCATCTTGCACAAGGATGCCTATCTGGAGATTGGGGATGAAACATACTACCTTCAGTCAGTGACTCAATGCCCCTGCCTCTAGCCAATGGGGTATTTTATGAGTTGTTATACAATTGCATTGTATATAGAGGGTTGGCAAAGTCCTTCTGGTCTAGATGGCAGTGACACATGTCCCAGTGCACTCCCTAATAGTCTGTACTGCAAGTTCTGTTGGAGACAAGACCGGTGTGTAGTACGATTTTTTCTTTCTCTTTGTTCTCTAATAGGCAACATTTACAAGGAAACAACAAAAACGGACTATGTTTTTTTCTCTCATTCATATTCATGTCTAGTCAGATCAACAGTTGGTTCATTCTCTTTCTTCTTGTTTCTTGTTCCTGCTTGGGTTAGTGGATAATCATTCCTTATTGTTCATTTCACTATCATATGGTGATCATAAAAAAACAACAACTCTAAAGCGTGCGTAGCGGGTTTTGATGACGACCACCTCATCATGGCCGTTTGTCAATTTCTTGTCATTTAAGCTATAATGCGGCCCTCAGAGCGGTGCTATGTTTATTAACGAACTTGAAGCCAACCCTGAGCAGGTTTAATGGTTTAAGGACACCCTAGACAATATTAATATTGATGTAGTATCACATGCTGGGAGAATCTGGAGAAAACACGGGAGTCTGAACTCTGGAGACGACCCAACGCCAGATCCCACACTACTGTAGGAAGAGGCAGAAACGCTATACGACAGAATTTAAATGGTTTTAATGTTGACGTGTGTGCTGGTTTGGGAATCAAGGCTCAACATTGAGAGTAACCTAGGCCATTGAATTTCCTTGAATAACTTGTCAAAGTCCTGAATCCTGGTGTGTTAAATGAATGATCACTCCACCCTAGTTTAGTTTAGTTTCTTAAAAAAATATTAAAAAAAAACTTAAAACAAAAACACACTCATAACACTGACTCAGTCATAACTTTTTTTTTAATTTTCCCCAATATTTCTTCCCTTGCTTAGTGGTCTTTGTTCAAATGTCCATGAGAACAAGGTTTTCCTCCGAATTGTCACAATGTGGGCGTTTCCTGAGCCACACAATGGGGTTCTAGTGCAGGCTGTAATCTTGCATGTAATCTGCAGCAGTCTGCTGAGCGCGGAGGACCTGAAACACATCCCTACAGCTTCCCCAGCGGCACACACAGCATTCCTTACATACTTCCTCTAAGAACCCTGGGAGTTGGAGTTCTGTGTGTGCTCCATGTTAAACACTGGCTATATTTATGCAATATCTGGCATAAGGAATGACATGGGAAATAAAATAAAAAGTAGATGATAATGGATAAAAAAAAAAACATGCCCCTTGAATTTCACAGGGCGGACAATATATTGAACGTATAGAAATATACAATATATTTCTAATTTAATATTGACATGTTGTGAAATGGACCATGGCATTATGGAAGTATGTGGTCCAATTATTTGGAAGTTACCAGACGACATTTATAAAACAAATAACTTTTCGAGAAAGATAAAAAAAAGTGTGGATCTAAGGCGTATAGGTTTTTTAACACAATCATGAGATAGATTAAAAGGCCTGTGTGTTTATCCTGATTCTGTGACATCTCATCTCACTGATTGTGAGAGCTGATGTCTTTCTCAGCGCTTCCAACCTCCAGGTGCCAGACATGCTGTCGACTACAACTTTGTGTATTGTCATTTCAATTGAAATGAGAGGTGTGTAACAAAACGTCCCAAATGTAAGGAACATAAGTGAGGTAGAAAAACGTAGTAATCACAGATGTTTACATCCTGTGTTTACATGGAAATGTATTTGCGGTGTGGATGCAAAATGATTTAAATTCCTGCGCACCGATTGCGCGTTTATGGCTTCAATTTCCATCAAAAAGTTGTGGCAACATTGTATCAGTCTATGTATCAAACTTGGGAGAACCCATTTCACCCTGGTTCGGGGGAAAATACCATCAGTTGTTTTCGACGTCCACCCCTGCGCCCTCTCCGATCCTCAGTGGAAGGAAGCCGAGGGGCTTGTTCCCTTTTAACTGTCACACGGATGAAACAGCAAGGCTCACAAACAACCCTCTTACCTATCTCTGGGGTCTATCCACGAGGTCTGCCGAGTGTTGTGATCGATAAAGAACACCCGGCCGTCGTAATCCCGGGCTTCCTCCCAGCCAGCGGGCAGCGGCAGCTCAGAGCTCTCCCTGCCTTTACCGCTGCTTACCCACGGCATAGCGTTGGGACCCCCTGCCCTTTTCGCAAAAGTTGAGCTTCACAGCATTACAAGCTCTTCGTGTGCGCGTATAGCCACAAAAAACAAGTTAATCCACAAAGTTTCGCAGCCGAAACGACCGCCTTTGCGACGCATCCACTTTCCCGAGGAAGAAAAAAACTATCGCTCCACTCTTTTTACGCTCCTCGGTCGTCCATGTTCGCCTCTTCAACCATATTTCATTCCGTCGAGTCCATATTCGGGCATAGCTAATTTGCATAAATTGTGCGAGAACGTACGAACGGACGTATTTCTCCGTCCAATGGGAGGCTCATGTCGCCGCCGCTCCGAAAAGATCGATATGATCAACTATCGAAAGTGCATTATGTATAAAAAAAAAAAAAAAAAAAATTCCTAAGTTCATTGTTGTAGACATAAAAACCACAACA